>NW_025765125.1:0-256646 GCF_003918875.1 Haliotis rubra | reverse complement strand
GACAGACGTGAATGTCGGTGACGTTGGAGCAAGACTGGATATTCTGAGTGTTGGGGCCGGATGTTTATTATGCTTGCTGATGTGAGATCACTCATAGACAGCCGAATTAAGCATAAATCTCGTGTTCACCATTATGTTGACAGATCGTGTTTCACGATGGACACCGAGCCATCTGGCCATTTACAATGTCATACCAGTCTCCAGCATACCCCAATACAGGAACGCTGATTTTCACCATGGTAGGTAGGTGAGAGTTGAGTTTTACGCCGCACTCAGCGATATTTCACCTCTATGGCGGCGGTCTGTAAATAATCGAGTCTGGACCAACGAACAATCAGGTGATCAACAGCGCAGGCATCGGTCTACCAATTGAAACCGATGACGTGTCAGCCAAAGTCAGCGAGCCTGACCACCGATCCCGTTAGTCGCCTCCTACGACAACACGCATAGTCGCCTTTAAAAGTAAGCATGCGGGTTTACTGCAGGGCTGTTCTACCCCGGACCTTCACGGGTCAGAATTTCTGTAAGCCGTGGCATGACATTGTTACGCGTTGTTTAGGTTGAAATCAGCAACGTGTTTCCACATCATTCCGAGGCTAGAGAATAATCCAAGTTGCTTCAATTTTCAATATCGGGTGTGTGAACTTCGAGGTGTCAAAATGTATGCCAAAATCACATCGTGCAAGGGTTCTGCTACGTATTCTATGCTAAGCGGCAAACAGAAACGCGTCAGTTTGGAATTTTCCTTCGTAGAAACGGATAACTGTAAACTCATTTAATCTTTTGATTGTATGTGTTTGACAACATCTCCAACCTTTTTCCAACTTTACCTGGCAAAGACATTCCTTCCCAAACTCAGGAATGAAACCTAGAAATGGGTTTCAAAACGCAACCTGATCTCGGAGATGGTACGATGTTCTCCGGCGTTTCATAGCTCATGCTGCTGCAGGTGCTGTTCACAAGGCCAGCAGATAAATGCACCCAAAACCTGGTAGAAGCATTCACATTACAACGTCAGCAGAGATACCGACTCACGACAGCTCAGAGGAACCAGGCGCTAGAAGACTCAAAGGCGGCCACACCTGCACAAGCCGTTGCCAATCACTTCAGGTCAGCGTTCGGATCATCTACGAATGCAGCTTAACGTTCCGGGCCTCTAACACAACAAAAGATCACCCCGTATTAGCGACCAAAGGGTGACCACAGACGACAAAACCGTCGTAACATTGCGACAGCATGTACTGAATCAACGGTATTCAGAAACGCGCCAATGGTGGAACACACGGAAGACCAATCGGTGCAGATACAGAGTGCGCCGACGTCTTAGCAGCGGGAACCTCCATTACGTGACCTTACCGTGGACCTATCCTCACCCCTCGTCATCGTCGTGAACGTCTACCAGTTTGCCCTAACACACCAAAACTGGCGATACAGGCAATGGAGAACTGTTCTGTTCCGCAGATGAGAGTCGGTACTGCGTATCAACTGCAGATGGCAGAACAAGAATATGGCGACGACGTGGCAGGCGTTGCTCCAGACCAATGTGTTATGGGGAAAGAGACTCATGGGCAGGTGCAAGTATCATGGTATGGGGTGGAATGGCCTGAACAGAGAGTGGGTCCTGTGGTGTTCAGAACCTTGGTCAGGGAGGGAGGCGGCATCACAGCGGTGCGCTTACATCGACCAAGCTCTCAGACCCAACGTCTTACCACATTTCGCGTCTACCGGAACAACATTTTCCCGCATGTATATAGGCCGGGCCCATACTGCCCATAGAGCTGCACGGACTTCCTGCAGCAGTGCGGTGTCAACATTATGCAGTGGCCAGCCACTGAGTCTGATTTAAACTCAGTTGTATCTTTGGGATAAAATTCAGAGACTGAATAATGTCATACAATGGCCGAACACAACCGATTTATTGCGCCAGGCCTTTCTCAGAGTGTGGTTCAAGGTGCCAATGTCCTTCATCAATCGATTGATGCACTCCATGCATAGACGCTTTGTGCTGCAGTTATTGCTGCCGCTCGTGGTGGTCACGCTAGATACTGAAGTCAAGAGTCTGAATGGACTGCAAACGTTCTGCGTAATGTCTTGGAATTGTGTTGAGTTATTCATTGATGTGTCAAAGATTATTGTACACAAAATGTGTGTTTGATCTGCTCATTATGTCCATTTCTGTAATAGTTTGATTACATTGCCTATCTAATTTTGAATTCACTGACGTTTATTTTGCTGCTGAGTATATGTTGAGTTACTTTTATTAGCTACTATTATAGCTTATATTTCGTACAATTTTATGTAATGCGCACAGTTAGCATATGTTTTCGTGTGTATATATAGGGTTCGCTTCTTCTATTGGGATATAAAACTTACTACACAAGATCCTGGTGGAAACTGATAACACAGATAGTTAACGTCAAAGATAAGGGTATGCACATAAAGGAGCATCAGAGTTGCAATACAAAGTACATAGGAGCACATAGTCGAAATCTATAAATTTTAATAAAACATGTCATCAAGAAACAATACCGTTTTGACACATAAATGCCGGTTTCATATACTGGACAAAATAAGTTAGGGATGTTGAGTATTTTTATGATTGATATTGATGTGTCCAATGAATAAATACATCATTATTCATAATTTTAAAATTAACATATATCCTAACTATTTTGTCCAGTATAAGACCATCATCTTTTAAACCACAAAGTGATTTACAGCTTATCTAACAGCCTTGCAAATACTCCACACATCCTGTAAAACAGTTCGAGAGGGGCAGCGCACTATGCAGCATTAATGTGAGCAGCAGGCCTGTCTTTCCAACTCTGCTTGGTTAGCTACACACTACAGCAGCGTGATGCGTGACTACACACGTTATTTAATGGTGTAATTATTCTTGCCAATATGTACAGGTTCAGCAATGCTCTCCTTTTCCTTCTCTCAAAAAAGTAAGAAAGAACTTTAAGCTTTAATTTTTATGTAAATAAATGTGAAATGAGACAAAATATTGTCCTCGTATATGGTATGTGCACTCTCTTAGGATATCTTTGGTGAGTGTTGAACGTTGTATAACGCTGCGCTCAGCAATATTCCAACTATTGGCCAGCGTTCTGTAAATAAATCAGTATCTAGACCAGACAGGCCAGTAATCAACATCATGAGCATAGATCTGCGCAGACATGAAACGATGACCACCTCATCACCATTGGTGGCCTCTCATGCCACGCAAGGTTTGCTGAATACCAATTCTTACCCGGAACTTATGTATTTCATGTCTACAATTTTGTTGGCAATCTGCATAGCCTGACTTTATATTGTAGTTTGTTCTACTATATTTTTTAAAAAAGATTTCAATTTTTCATACTAGTTATATATCTATATCTGTGATATTCTTACTTTCATATGTGATACTCTAGTTGTTCCTTGACAGTTTGTTTTTATAACTTCAATATGTTTTTATGAATTTAGAACCTGGCTGAAATACTGCTAATGTGACTTTATATTTTTGACTCACTCGCTCATGTCTGCTTTCATGCGACTATTTACATTGTCCATGTTTGATTACAGGTAAGTGCTTACCTTTCACATCAGTGTCATATTTTTTGTAAGATTCTGTTTCAGCTCCTGCCTGCAATTAAATCCAAGGACATATCTAAAGGCAATTGTGTCTGAATCGTAGATCCTGAAAACATGAATAGAAAATACATAACACACTATATTTTCTCAAATGTTTCAAATGCTACAGAAGGATCAATCTCACTGCAATAGGATATCACTTATGCTTGCCAGATATTCTTGATCACTTGCACCAAGGAGGTTGGCACCCTTGACATTGATTGGTTGTATATGAAGGTTCCCTGTAATCCTTGCTACTCTTCTGAACCTTTGTTTCGGTATTCTTCTTCAGTGACGTAACAATACATACATGTAACTGTGGATGTAAAGTACCTGTTTTAGCAGGCCCGGTATGGCATCCGTTGTGTCTGCAGATTAGAATGAAAGACATCTTTTCAATACACTTCATACTTTACTCTTGGGCCATCATAAAGGACAAATATTTCAAAGTAAAAACTGTTAAGGATCTTTTTAATAATTTCAATTATCATTTTATTATCGAAGTTTTAAAAGAAATAGAACTGATAGATGAATTTCGATTCATATGTTTTGCACATACATGCATTTTTACTATTGGTGATTTAAATCAGAAACTGAATTTGGCAGTAGCTGTACCTTCGAAGGGGGTTGACGCAGCGTACACATATTGTCCTCCTGAGAGGGTACGTAAGACCCAAAACATTTCAAGTACATTTAAGGTTTTTCATAGTAGTATTTTTGTCATTTTAATGTATGACTAAATCTCTCGCCAATGGCTGAAGGAATGGTGTGAATCCAGCTAGGGTCCATGCATGTAGCAAAGGCACTGTAAGTGCCCATGGTCCCTAGTATGGTGATCTACCTTCAGTTGTTGGCGATTACTAGCACATTTTTACATTGTATTTTCCAAAAATAATGTTCAACTTTTAAAGATATATGCTAGCTAGTTTTAAGTCATTTTGTTATAATGTAGTAATTTTACTGTCCTTCGTTGACAGGCTTTTATATATTATATGTATGTATTATGAATTTAGAACTAGTTTTAGACACGATATGGCTGAAATATTGCCGATGTGACTTTAAATTTTAACTCACTCACTCACTCTACTATTGGTTTGGTCTTTAATGACTCTGTGAGTTGGAGGAAAGAAGGAAGCACTATACACTTGAGCAAATGGCTGAAATAGAGTTGGGTGTAAAGTCTTTACGGACGGGTATGTGCCCACTCTGTTGGGACTCAAATATGTGTACCCGAATGATGGAATATTAAACATGTGAAAATGAGTTCCACTGTTTATTACAGCGAGAAAAAGCTAGGAAAAGGACGTTTCTGTCACTGTTCATTTTGGTCCACTAGATTTGACTCAGCAAGTGACAGCAGCCTCTCAGCACTTGGGAATAGACTCAGGTAGCTTTTGAAGAAAATGCCCTTATTTCCAGTCGAGCAGAGAAATGCTTTAGCAGCCTTATTTTTACAGTAATCCTCCCACTGATAAATTATACCACCTTATGTTCTCAGCAAATCCTTCAGTTATCAAAAGGTATCTTTGTGTTTGAAAAGAAATCTTGCAAGATAAGCTGTACCATTATCCACAACAACTGCAGAAGCAGCACACTGTCACAAGGTATTGCATATGCTGCACTATGGGGCCATAATGGCCTTAAATTCAAATATACGTGTCACTTGTCATAGTGATAAGCATTGCTAGAATAGCTGCCCTAGGCATCCCGTGAAAACTGGGACAACTAATGACTGATAACCGATTATTCTTGGCCTGGACTATTTAGCATTCATCTTATCAAATAGTTATTCAACCTACAAGTCAACTGCTTCTTTGAGGTATTTTCAGCCGTATTTGAGTTTCTTCAATCTGTAAATATAACACTACCGCTCAGAGAAATCACAGTTGTATTACATCATACAGTTACATAATGCATTTAACCGGGAATCACTCTGTAAACAAACAATTAAGCAATGTGATTTAATTAACAGTTGTTCCCTCAGTACTCTATTTGTACTCTGTATAATCATGTTGTAAAGGTATATTAAAATAGCATGCTGGCATTCATTAATTACCTGTTTCTTTAGTCCAGGTATAATGTTTCTCTCCAACTCTGTATAAAATAACAAGTACTGCAGTCAGCTTATTAGTACAGGTTATTTTAGTGTCTATGCAAATGTTTCATTCAAACATTTAAGAATACATTTAGATAACAAAACATAGAAACGGGTAAAGGGTGGACTTGCATAATCATTATTCTAATTATTTTTTTTACACAACTGACAAATTATCATGTACTGTGCTGCTCACCTGCTATTTCGTCTTTCTTGTGTTCAACGTCTGACATCAGTTTACGTATCTGGAACCACAAAGTGGTCTGTCACTTAGAAATTTGGAATACACTGTGTGCAGGTAAGGTACAAACACGTTCTCAGCACCTGCAGTCAAAGGACGATTATCCCTGGGCATCGGCTATGTTTTTAACCCCTTTGGCACATCGTAGATAAATTGGAAGTAAATAACTCAGAGTTATATTCTTACGGCGACCGATGGGCCACACTCACATCAGTAAGGGATCTGTGGCACATCCGGCAACCCACCGGTGACCCTACAGGCACCTGCCAGACCACCAGGGAATCGGACGATGTTTTCAGTGTGTTGGGGTGGTATGGTCACCGGAGGATAACAGAAAGGTTGCCTGCCGGGAATAGATCAGTATTCGGATCGTTCCCGTTCTAAGACCGTGGGATTAAACTAAGTCGGAAGGTGACAACCATAGTGGTGGGCAAGCATCGAGCAGGCACCGAACGGGTTACATTCAGTCACCCTGATTTTTGACATGCCTGGTCCGGGGTATAAATGATGGTCTGAATGGGTTGAGCAGCATAGGTCATCAGGATGCCGGACCCACCACACGTGCTCAGATTGGCCCGGCTCCGGGGGATCCGTGTGGAGCATTCCGGAGCTCTGCATAGGCCGGCGACCTTCCCACAATTAGGTATATGTGATCTTTGCATTTAAAAAATAGTTGTACATGTGAAAGAGTAAGCTGTTCCTAAAGGTAACATTTGGATATTTCCTAAGAAAGTGCAAACGTGTATCATAAACAAGGAATCCATCATGGAAATATACACATGGCAGTGACTACCAGCTTTGATAATGTCACCTTCAGTATATTTAGTGAGTGAGTGAGTGGGTTGACTTCAATGTCATCTTCAATTGATCTAATGAGTGGGTGGGAGAGTTCACTTTAATACCATCTTCAGTGTATCTAGTGAGTGAGTGAGTGGGTGGGTTGACTTTAATGTCACCTTCAGTATATTTAGTGAGTGAGTGGGTGGGTTGACTTTAATGTCATCTTCAGTATATTTAGTGAGTGAGTGGGTGCGTGAGATGTTATTACTTGAAAGTTACCCTCAGTCTATCAAGTGAGTGAGTGAATGAGTGAGTGAGTGGGTGAGGTGACCTTAATTTAGTGAGTGGGTGGATAGGTTGGTTGGTCATCTTCAGTATATTTAGTGAGTGAGTGGGTACGTGAGATTTTATTACTTGAATGTTAGCGTCAGTCTATCAAGTGAGGGAGTGTGTAGGCGATTTGTCCTTAATGTCATCTTCGGTCTTTAGTGAGTGGGTGGCTGGGCAATTGCCAGTTTCACTTTATTTGGAGATCAACATTGCATTGATAATGTTTAGGAGATCAATTATGTCTCAACATTAACATGAGATCAATTATGTCTCAACATTAACATGAGATCAATTATGTCTCAACATTAACAGGAGTGGTCAGTTATGTCTCAACATTAACAGGTGGTCAGTTATGCCTTGTGTTTGTCCTTGTTGAATTGTTTGTAGGATGTGTTTGGATGTTTTTGGTGAGGCTTCATGTACTTTAGTTTGAACGTTCAGGTCAGAATACCAAGATGTGAGAAGCACTTTACTGATGTGGCGCTGTGTTCTGATGATAAGTTGTCCCTGCTGCCAGTGCTTCCATCAAGATGACTCCTGGACACCTTGTGCCCAGAAGAAGAAGGTGGCGCTGCTTTGCCCAGAAGAAGGAA
The DNA here is from genome assembly GCF_003918875.1 of Haliotis rubra. NCBI lineage: Eukaryota > Metazoa > Mollusca > Gastropoda > Lepetellida > Haliotidae > Haliotis > Haliotis rubra. Next base: position 248,992 of record NW_025765125.1, on the reverse strand, counting down.
TTGGCGCTGCTCAGATTGTGGTGTTGTATCACAGCTTGAATAGAGTCTTTGTCCGGAAGTTATTAGGAAGGAATTGGCACGCTTGAGAAGATTGTGGTGAAAAGTTGTTGTTGGTTACAGCTTGAGAAGAGTCTTTGTCCAGAAGTAGGAATTGTCGCTGCACAGACAGTGAAGTTGCAACGGCTTGAGAAGAGGCTTTGTTCAGATTGTGGTGTTGGCAGAAGAAGAATTGGTGCTGCTCAGATTGTGAAGTGTTGGCGCAGCTTGAGAAGGCTTTGTTCAAAGAGCAAGGAATTGGCGCTGCTCAGATTGTGGTGTGTCTGCCCAGCTTGAGAAGAAGCTTTGAAGAGGGTGGTGCTGCTCAGATTGTGGTGTTGGCACAGCTTGAGAAGAAGAAGCGAAGGTCGATTGCTGCTCAGATTGTGGTGTTGGGCTTGACAGCTTGAGAAGAAAGAGAAGAGGTGGTGCTGCTCAGGCTTGAGAAGAAGAATGGTGTTGCTCACATTGGCAGCAGGCTTGAGAAGAAAAGAAGGAATTGCTGCTGCTCAGATTGTGGTGTTGGCACGGCTTGAGAAGAGGCTTTGCAAGAGCAAGGTGGCGCTGCTCAGATTGTGGTGTTGGCACAGCTTGAGGAAAAGAAGAAAGCAATTGGTGCTGCTCAGATTGTGGTGTTGGCACAGCTTGAGAAGAAGAAGCAATTGGTGCTGCTCAGATTGTGGTGTTGGCACAGCTTGAGAAGAAGAAGGAATTGTTGCTGGCTCAGACAGCTTGAAAGAAGAAGAATTGGTGCTGCTCAGATTGTGGTGTTGGCACAGCTTGAGAAGAAGAAGGAATTGGTGCTGCTCAGATTGTGGTGTTGGCACAGCTTGAGAAGAAGGAATTGCTGCTGCTCGGGTGTGGTGTTGGCTGGCAGGAAGAAGGTGGTGCTGCTCAGATTGTGGTGTTGGCACAGCTTGAGAAAGAAGAAGGAATTGTTGCTGCTCAGATTGTGGTGTTGGCGGATGCTTGAAGAAAGAAGAAGAATGGTGCTGCTCCAGATTGTGGTGTTGGCACAGCTTGAGAAAAAGAAGAAGAATTGCTGCTGCTTTCAGATTGTGGTGTTGGCACGGCGCTTGAGAAGAAGGGTGGTGCTGTAGTTGTGGTGTTGGCGGGCTTGAGAGGGAATTGGTGCTGCTCAGATTGTGGTGTTGGCACAGCTTCGAGGAAAGAAGAAGGAATTGGTGCTGCTCAGATTGTGGTGTTAGCGGGCTTGAGGAGAAGAAGAAGAGGTGGTGCTCAGATTGTGGTGTTGGCACAGCAGAGAAAGAAGAAGGAATTGGTGCTGCTCAGATTGTGGTGTTGGCACAACGAGAAGAAGAAGGAATTGGTGCTGCTCAGATTGTGGTGTTGGCACAGCTTGAGAAAGAAGAAGAATTGTTGCTGCTCAGATTGTGGTGTTGGCGGAGCGAGAAGAAGAAGAAGGAATTGGTGCTGCTCAGATTGTGAGGTGTTGGCACAGCCTGAGAAGAAGAAGAAATTGGTGCTGCTCTCAGATTGTGGTGTTAGCACAGCTTGAGAAAGAAGAAAGGAAGTTACTGCTCAGATTAGTAGGGTTAGGGAGCTTGAAGGAAGAAGGAATTGGTGCTGCTCAGATTGTGGTGGGTTGGCGGAGCCTGAGAAGAAGAAGGAATTGAGATGCTGCTCAGATTGTGGTGTTGGCGGAGCTTGAGAAGAAGAAGGAATTGGTGCTGCTCAGGATTGGTGGTGGCAACAGCTTGGAGAAGAAGAAGGAATTGGTGCTGCTCAGATTGTGGTGTTGGCACAGCAGGAGAAGAAGAAGAAATCTGGTGCTGCTCAGATTGTGGTGTTGGCACGGCGAGAAAGAAGGAAGGTGGTGCTGCTCAGATTGTGGTGTTGGCGGGAGCTTGAGAAGAAGCAGGAATTGGCGCTGCTCAGATTGTGCTGTTGGCACAGCTTGAGAAGAAGAAGGAACTGGGTGCTGCCCAGATTGTGGTGTTGGCAACAGCCAGAAAGAAAAGTGGTGCTGCTCAGATTGTGGTGGCACAGCTTGAGGAGAAGAAAGGGTGGTGCTGCTCAGATTGTGGGTGTTGGCAGAAGCGAGGAAGAAGAATTGGTGCTGCTCAGATTGTGGTGTTGGCACAGCAGCGAAGAAGAAGGAAGGTGGTGCTGCTCAGATTGTGGTGTTGGCACGAGCGAGAGAAGAAGCAGGAATTGGTGCTGCTCGGATTGTGGTGTTGGCACAACTTGAGAAGAAGAAAGAATTGGTGCTGCTCAGATTGTGGTGTTGGCGGGCTTGAGGAAGAAGAAGAATTGGTGCTGCTCGGATTGTGGTGTTGGCACAGCTTGCTGCTCAGAAGAAGAATTGAATTGTGCTGCTCAGATTGTGGTGTTGGCGGAGCTTGAAGAAGAAAGGAACTGGTGCTGCTCAGGATTGTGGTAGTGGCACAGCGAAAGAAAAGGTGGTGCTGCTCAGATTGTGGTGTTGGCACAGCTTGAGAAGAAGAAGGAATTGGTGCTGCTCAGATTGTGGTGTTGGCACAGCGAGAGAGAAAGAAGGAATTGCTGCTCAGATTGTGGTGTTGGCACAACGAGAAGAAGAGGTGGTCGTTGCTGCTCAGATTGTGGTGTTGGCAGACGAGGAAAAGAAGGAGTGGTGCTGCTCAGATTGTGGTGTTGGCACAGCTTGAGAAAAGAAGAATTGGTGCTGCTCAGATTGTGGTGTTGGCACAGCAGGAAAGAAGAAGGAGTGGTGCTGCTCAGATTGTGGTGTTGGCGGAAGCAGAAGAAGAAGAATTGGTGCTGCTCAGATTGTGGTGTTGGCACAGCGAGAAAGAAGAAGGAATTGGTGCTGCTCAGATTGTGGTGTTGGCGGGCTTGAAAGAAGAAGAATTGGTGCTGCTCAGATTGTGGTGTTGGCGGGCTTGAGGAAAAGAAGAATTGTGGTGTTGGCAATTGGTGCTGCTCAGATTGTGGTGTTGGCTACGAGCAGAGAAGAAGAAGAGATTGAAAGAAGAAAGGAATTGGTGCTGCTCAGATTGTGGTGTTGGCACGGCTTGAGAAGAAAGAGGAATTGCGCTGCTGTAGATTGGTGCTGCTCAGATTGTGGTGTTGGCACAGCGGGAGAAGAAGAAATTGGTGGTGCTGCTCAGATTGTGGTGTTGGAGAAGAAGAATTGGTGCTGCTGCCAGATACAGTGTTGGCAGACTTGAGAAGAAGAAGGAATTGCTGCTGCTCAGATTGTGGTGTTGGCGGAGCTTGAGAAGAAGAAGAATTGGTGCTGCTCAGATTGTGGTGTTGGCACAGCGAGGAAAGAAGAAAGGTGGTGCTGCTCAGATTGTGGTGTTGGCACAGCTTGAGAAGAAGAAGGAATTGGTGCTGCTCAGATTGTGGTGTTGGCACAGCTTGAGAAATTGGTGCTGCTCAGATTGTGGTGTTGGCACAGCGAAGAAGGAATTGGTGCTGCTCGGATTGTGGTGTTGGCGGGCGTGAGAAGAAGAAAAGGTGGTGCTGCTCAGATTGTGGTGTTGGCACAGCTTGAGAAGAAGAAGAATTGGTGCTGTCAGATTGTGGTGTTGGCACAGAGAAAGAAGAGGTGGGTGCTGAGATTGTGGTGTGGCAAGAAGAAAAATTGGTGCTGCTCAGGATTGTGGTGTTGGCACGGCGAGAAAAGAAGGAGGTGCTGCTCCGATTGTGGTGTTGGCGGAGATTGTGGTGTTGGCGGAGCTTGAGAAGGAAGAAGGAATGGTGCTGCTCAGATTGTGGTGTTGGCACAGCGAGAAAGAAGAAGGAATTGGTGCTGCTCAGATTGTGGTGTTGGCACAGCTTGAGAAAGAAGGAATTGGTGCTGCTCAGATTGTGGTGTTGGCACAGAGCGAGAAAGAAGAAGGTGGTGCTGCTCAGGTTGTGGTGTTGGCACAGCTTGAGAAGAAGAAGGTGGTGCTGCTCAGATTGTGGTGTTGGCACAGCTTGAGAAGAAGAAGGGAATTGGTGCTGCTCAGATTGTGGTGTTGGCGGGCTTGAGAAGAAGAAGGTGGTGCTGCTCAGATTGTGGTGTTGGCACGGCGAGAAGAAGAAGGTTGGTGCTGCTCCAGATTGTGGTGTTGGCACGAGCGAGAGAAGAAGAAGGAATTGGTGCTGGCGGAGATTGTGGTGTTGGCACAGTTGTGGGAAGAAGAAGGAAGAATTGGTGCTGCTCGGATTGTGGTGTTGGCACGGCGAAGCTGGTGCTGCTCAGTTGTGGTGTTGGCACGGCGGAAAGGAATTGGTGCTCGCTCAGAAGAAGAAAGGATTGTGGTGCTGGCTCTTGAGATTGTGGTGTTGGCACGGCTGAGGAAGAAGAAGAATTGGTGCTGCTCAGATTGTGGTGGGCACAACGAGGAAAGAAGAAGGGTTGGTGCTGCTCAGATTGTGGTGTTGGCACAGCGAGAAAGAAGAAGGAATTGGTGCTGCTCAGATTGTGGTGTTGGCAACAGCTTGGGGAAAGAGAAGAGATTGGTGCTGCTCAGATTGTGGTGTTGGCCCGGGCGAGAGAAGAAGAAGGTTGGCTGCTCAGATTGTGGTGTTGGCACAGCTTGAGAAGAAGAAGAATTGGTGCTGCCTCTAGATTTGGTGGTGCTGGCACAGCTTGAGGAAAGAAGAAGGAATTGGTGCTGCTCAGATTGTGGTGTTGGCGGAGCTTGAGAAGAAGAAGGAATTGGTGCTGCACGTTCAACGTCCACATGAACTGGCTTCATCTTCATTTCTGGCTGATACAATTATTTATTTTCGATACAAGGTTAACTGCTGATCAGGGGACATGATGAGCGAGCTGTCTAATGCGCCTGGCTGGGGATCAGCGAGCTGAGCCCTAAGCTGCCGGATCGACAAACTATGACCGGGTATAAAACTTTCAGTCAACGCTGCCCGCTGTTGGGTCATTGGCGAAACCATAAACAAAGCATTCTGCGTTCTGCTGTTTTATTTTGTTGACAGTTACATGAACAGATTCTTTCATACAAATGCATAAAATTGGTGATTTACAATGTGGTCGTTTAATCCTGACCGAAAGCATCCACTTGCAGTTTGAGATCGATTGGGTCGTTGGATGAAGAGAGATATTTACAAAAGAAACGCATTCACATGCATTTTCATGCTGCCAAGCTATAATGGTCCTAGCAACGGATTTAGATGTGTCACGTATTGCCAAACTCAGCTTTCACCAAACCATCTATGGTACGGCGTTGTTTCTTCGGTTGGTTTGTTGTTTAACGCAGTTTGTAAATAATCGAGTCTCGACCAACTTGATCGTCGATCTGCACAGTAGATGCATTGACGTAATGATAAACCCAGTCAGTGAACCTGACCATAGCCCGATCCGTTAGTCGCCTTATCTTACGACAGGCGTAGGTTAATGAAGATCAATTCTAACACGGATCTTACGGTTGTTATAATGAGTTCGTAATGAGTTTTCTTTGGGAAGGAACTAGCCAAGGGCGACGGACGCTGGTAAAATCGACTTGGGCGATAAAGAAAGCCACTTGTCCATAACATACGTGCTTTAAAGGTCATGGTCAAAAAAGTTGCAGTGTTATAAGAATTTGACTTCACGTTTAAAAATAAACAACTGCATCAGCAAAGAAAATCTAATGAGCAAACAAATTTTAAAAGATGGCTATTTACATGATGTTTCACAGCTGCTGTGTTTCCGTGATGATCTAAGACCGCGGTATTTGTATGTCTACGCTGGTTCTGCTAAATCTAGAATGTCTTAAGACTTTCTTCATTCTGTCGTTTCTTTCAGGTAAAATGATATTTTACCTTCCTCTCGATGTTTGTAATATTCCTCACGTTTAATCACGAAGAAAATATAACCTGTTCGTCCAGTAAGTTTCTCATATGCAACGCTTCAGTGCAGATACTTTCAAACCACGTTCATTATGATAAAAACGCGTATACCGTATGTTTTGTTTTTCGGAGGTTTTCCGCTTCTTCTTTGAGTTGTTAATCCTGAAATTCCGGACGTAATAATAGTTAACGGCCTGCATCGGTACCTTCAGCAACTTTCAGTTTGTTTAGGATAATCGTATGAAAATGCATTATGTGGGATATGTATCCATTGCCAGTACGTTGGTGGGCGGACAACCATGTAATGGACGCTTAGGCCTTCTTTAATTCATGAGCCGCAACAATTTACATAAAACATACTCATAGTCACCCCGAGCAGTAACATCTAGGTTTTAAATAATATTTTGCCTGTATGTATTTGCATAGAATATAAAATTGATCAATTCTGCGATAAACTGTTTGTGTACTTGTTCGTAATGGTGTAAAGGTGATAACGTTTGGATATCTATAAAAGTAGTTTAGTAGAAATATTTTCTTCTGGGGTGCAGAACAGCTGACAAACAATAAGAAATGGTACTCATCATCTACGAGTGTTTAAAATCACATAGTTGGCATGAGTCTCTTGTCGATTAATATCAGTATAGCATCCAGTTTCTATAAATAAAATGTGAGATGAACATCGGCAATGATATTAAAACTCGAACTCGGAACTCGGAACCATGCTGAGAATTACCAGTCAAACGTCTGCACTTCAAAATGTTTGTAATAAAACATTCGATTCATAACGTCAGTAGATTCGTAATGCTGCATGAATATCCTTAGTCTTTGAGCCAATTGGGGTAGCGGCTACCGTTTTGGTCCTACCATGCGTTTGGTCCTACCGTACGTTTGGTCTACCATGCGTTTGGTCTACCATGCGTTTTTGTCATACCATGCGTTTTTGTTGTGCTTCTACACCGTTTGACTTAACGTGAAGCAAACATCAGCTGACCATTGGGCCATCCGATAAACGGTATCGCTTGTTCTTACACGGTGTCCGGCTTGAACCGGGGTGGTATAATGCATATATACTGAGTCAAAAAGAAACTTCACATTCTTTCTTCGGGGGCACTATAAAAAGAACAAGAGATGGTAAGATGGTTAAATTGTTATTATTTCATTGCTGAGATCTGTGTGATGTACTCGATACACTGACAGTGCCATAATCAGTTCCATTAGGCTACACCGCCGTTCCAAAACATGGGTATACAAGAATGTCAAGTCACAAGAATAAAATGCGAAATTTCTCAGTTCAATATCGTGTATGGCCGCCCGCATTCACCACTGCCAAACACCGTCTCCTCATCGACTGCCTGATGCTTGTGAACACGTGGTTGGGGATTCTGCGCCATTGCTCTTGCAAGGCAGCGCCAAGTTCCTGCAAATTCTGAAAGTTGGTTCCTAAGACCACGAAGCCTTCTCCCAGTGCATCCCAAAACGTGCTCCTATTGGATTAAGGTCAGGGGACCTCGATGGCCAGTCCATGACGTTGATTCAGCGTTTTGAAGGAAATTTCGATGTCAACATCGCGGTATGCGGCCGAGCATTATCATGCTGGAACTGTAGACCTGGGCCATGAGCCGCCATGAAAGGAACGAAGTTCAGGGGTGAGCACCTGGTCGCGGTAAGCAGCAGCTGTGAGGAGGTTTCCACGGATGACCAGAAGTCGGGAACGGTTGTTCCCACAGAAAGCACCCACACCATGCAACTTCCGCCCCCGAATCTGTCGACTTCCCTGTACACAACATTGGGCATACCGTTCACGACGTCGTCTCCAGACTCTATGCCTGCCGTCCGCGAATCTGAGGGTAAACCTGGATTCATCGCTAAAGGACGACTCGATTCCAGTCTCTCTGGGTCCATCGGAGTGACGTTGGGCCCACAGCAGACGTTGACGTTGATGAAACGGCGTCAATATTGGCCCACGATATGGACGTCGAGAATGGAGATTGGCAGCCCGCAACCGATTTCGAATGGTCTGTGAGGACAGTCGACCTCTAAACATCTCAGCCCTGGTTCATTGTAGCCGGCAGAAATCTGTCACGTAGGTGACGTAGGACGATTGACGGTCTTCTGCTCGTGACGTCACGTGGACGACCCGACCTTGGGCGATCAGAATTGGTGCCAGTTTGTTGTAAAGACGACCTCGCAAAGTCATACACAGTACGACGGCTGCATCCCATTGCTCTTGCGACGTCAATAACTGATCTTCCGCTTGCAACATGCCAACGGCGTTCCGTTGCACATTTGACAATCGTGGCATTTCAAATTACCGTTAGAACTGTGGTTTAAAAGTGTTTTTCAATTCTTGAGGCCAATTGCAAACACGTGCATATGAAGAAAACTTCGATGCGAAGATCACGTGATCGACTGCGTGCAAAACCTGATTTGGCACTAACGTCATTTGCGCGACGAATGGATGGGTTTGAGTGGGTTTTGCTTACGTTTTCTAGAGTCGAAAGATAGGGATCCCATTTCGGATACATAGATGTATCATCAGAGAAAAATTATTCATTATTTTTCAAATTACATTTTGTGAAGTTTCTTTTTGACTCAGTATATTTCCTAGATCTATGTTCAATAGGAGATAGTAAAGAACTGAAATATGTACTTTGTTGACGGTACTCTGCACTGAATCTAAATCAGACATATTTTCCATTTCTCATTATTTGCCTTGCCAGTTACTAAAAAGTCTCATGGAAAGAATGTACAAAAACTTGACATGAGATTGTAAGCATGAAACGTAACGTCGTTGAGAAAAACTTTGGATTATTGAACTTTGTTCCCCTTCTGACAGATCATGGACATGCATATGTGCAATACAAAGAAGCATAATGTTATAAAATACAATGCATCCCAGAGGTATTATACGTCCCCGTCTGTGTGAACAGAGCATAACCTCTATAATGTCACAGAATTTGGTGTATATGACTTACCTTGAACTCCAGACTGCGAACACTTTCTATTCTATCTGTTGGTAAGAAAAACATTTTAAAATAGTTATCAACTTCTTGAATGTTTCATATAATATGCTAACACAGTTTTACAATGTAGCATATCTTAAAACAACATGCATCACCGATCTTTTTATATGATGTTGGTATGGATAACAACCCTACATTTAAACATACAACTGACGACCTTGACAATGATTGCTTTTAATCGCCGAAGGTCTCCATCACTGCAGCTCCTATTTTTCCTGCAATGCCTCAAAACACGTGGCTGAACAGTTTTTCCAATAACTTAATTAACTTTTTTTAGAAAAGTGAAACAGTTCCTGTATTCTTTAAAAATAAGACAGTTCCTGTGGTCCCAAAGGCGCTTGTATGCGACCTAAGTCTTCAGGCAAACATCCACGTTTCGCGTCCGCCAACCAACTCAGATGGAACAGAATTTTCGAGGCTTAAGTACACGTATAATATGGATATATTCTGATGGACACCTACCTTGTTTTCCTCCTCCTTTACCGAGAGTACACAGCGCAAATGAAGGAGCTAAAAAAACCACTACGAATGATTATTTCAGATCATTGTAATGGAATTAACATATGATATATTTGGGATTACCCTTTCCCAGCAAAGTACAGATTCTGGTACTTTTGACTGGTTGAGTCCCATCCGGACACCCTCAGAGTCAGACACCTAATCGCCAGCACACAAAGTCAGCCACCGTATTTAACCCGATCAGCCAGCACAGTTTCCACATCGGGGACTCAACCAAACATTTCATTACAGAGCGCCAGTATCGAAATATAGTCTAAATAAGGGCTAAATATAGTCGAGTCTTGACCAGAAAATCCAGTGATCAACATCATGACCACCGATCTACGCAACTGGGATACGATGACATGTGTCAACCAGTCAGCGAGCCTGACCACCGATCCTGTTAGTCGCCTCTTACGACAAGCATGGGTTACTGAAGGTTCATTCTAACCCGGATATTAAAGACATCTGATGACATAGAAAAAATATAGAACGGTAGACCCATATGTCTGCGAAGATTTTCCCAACTGAGCTAGCGTTGTCGGCCGTTTCAGTTCCTGTGGTAGGCGTCCATTGAACTTCATCAAAGTCATGTTATTTTAAGGAGAGTTCCTGAGAAGCAGCTATGTCATGTTGCGTCAGAGAAAGTCTGTTACAACCGATAGTAACGTTGATGGGGGTATATCCTCTACAACTATAGCGATATATTTGTACAAAGGTAAAGATCTTGATGTCGTCCCGACAGCGGTCAATATTGAAGAGTCCACCATGTCCAGCCACTTTCTATGTATATATTTCTTTACCTATGTATTTATGTATTCTCTCATGTACCACCGTTGGTTTGTTGAGAAATAAAGCTTCTCTGTCTGTCTGTCTGTCTGTCTGCCACTAACGCACCGGCTAGTTGCGTTGTGATGTCAACCTATACAGATTATACACGTCTGACATTACTTTTTCACTTGAGAAGAAGACCAATAGTTGTGTGAAGATCACCCTGGATACTCATAATGGGCCTATTTTTCAAACTTGACCACTGTTGAGTACTACCACCACCTTTTATATCACGCACCTTCACTGATGTCTCTACACTGTTGCCTGTCAAATTCGGATTGACTTTTATAACTCTACATGGACAAACACCTGAATACCTCTCTAGTCTTCTCTGTGAGTGCATCCAACCCGACCATTACGATCCCAAGATTCACCAGCTACTTATCATTCCTAAAGTTCGACTCTCATCCAATAGGAAAAGATCATTCCAACACTTAGCCGCCAGTCACTGGAACAACCTGCCCTCACATCATAGATGTTGAATGTTTGAACTCAGATCATTAAAAGCCTCTTTTTCCATCTTGCCTATTATTAGACTTCCTATGTTCCAGTTTGGACTTTAAGGTGTTCGGTAAGATAAATACGTTTGTTCACTGGTCCCTCCGGCCCGTGGGTTGATGTACCCTCGATGTTTTGTTTATGTTCCTCTGGCAGCCCGAGATGGAGACAGGGGCAAGCATCGAGTATCAAAATGCCCGTGACCAGTGAACACTAAGTGGTATTAGTTATAAGAACAATATATATTAATAATGTATAGCATATATAATTATTGAGTATTAGTTATAAAGTACATGGGTATATATGGTATGTATAATATCAGTATTAGTAATTAGTTATTACTTATTAGTATTGATATCGGCATTTGCAATATGTTTGCATTACCCGGGTGCGACACAACACCTTCAAAAATTTTACCTTGGTTTTGCTTGGGTCAGCCACTACCCTATCATTCCCTTTGTTTGAGCCAGGTTGGAAATGTTCTGGTTGAGTGGCTGACCCTATTATTCTTTTTAGATTGCATGCTACTTAACCCTCACTTGCACCTCAGTCACCGCACTGACACCATGTTCAACATTTGAAATATTTCTCTACTGCCAAGTATGCTTATCTAATTAAATACATAATCATATATGCATATATCTTTTTGTAAATAAGATTACAAAACATATGATATTATGTTATGTTAAAAAGGTAAAGATTGAACATTGTGAGGAAATTTAGTAAGTTGCAAAATCTCCTAGACAGGCAGCTATCTGAATAATGATGTTTATGAAGCTTTTTATCATGTATGTGATGTGGTATGCCTGTGTCCAATTATGGTAGTATTAGAATGTTTTTTGTTTTTTTATTTTATTCCACTTCTTTTTTGTTGTAGCAAATCATACATGTCATACATAATATGTCCTTTAAGCACTTCTTACTTCGGTGAAAACAAACTGTTTATGGCAACATGAGCAATGTCATCTATCGAAAGCTTAGTTTCATCGAAAGAGTAACTGGATATAATGGTTCAAACAACATGCTTATGGCAGCTGGACCAATGTCATACATCGATAGACAAAGTTTCATTGAAAAGAGTGAATTGAATAAAGTGGTTAAAGATCACATATACCCCCTCACGAGGGACAAATACATAAATCACTAACTGGCATCGTTATAAATGAAACCCCGTCATTAAAACTACTCATTTCGACCTTTAATTGACTTAAATCGACCTTTTAGACAACAGTGCACAATTCTCACCCTTGAACGAAATTTCAACCAATCAGAGCGGCGCGTCTGTGTGGCGTCATATGAGGAATAGCGTTGAGGGCTGATGCAGAATTCATCTACATTTTAGGGGAGTAAAAATTATCTTGTTTACAGGCTTGTATAAACCTGGAAATCGTGACAATTGTTGTGGAAAATGAAAGCTATATGTTCTCACAATCTACTGTCAATTCAATTTTGTCTCCTGCTTTGCCCTAGTTTCCGGTTACAACTTGTTTCATAGACGATTCTGTCCAAATCGATTGGTGTCGTTAGGCCCCATTTTGTATAATGACTGGGGGCGATTAGGGGTAGCCTAGTGGTTAACGTTCCGGCTCGTCACGCCGAAGACCGAGGTTCGATTCCCCATGGGCACAATGTGTTAACCCATTTCTGGTGTCCCCGCCCATTGATATTGCTGGAATATTGCTAAAAGTGGCGTAAAACTAAACTCAGTCAGTCAGTCAGTCAGTCAGTATAATGACTGATCCAAATTGATCCCATTTCTGTGGGTTTTTTACCTCGATATTTAATCATGTCATGTAAAAATCTCTTTGTATTCTCAAAACAGTGTCGGCCCATAAATTTTCACATCCAATACAGCAATTAATATCTCCCCTTGTTGTAACCCGTGTTAGATGGTATAAACCTACACATGTTATTTGTCATCATTCACTTGATGGTCAGTTAATGAATTTATAACAGGTATAACACACTAGGATTACCCGACAAAGGTTCCCATTTGGCATGTCTTGTGTCTGGAGTAAAATATTCAACATTATAAACATCAATCAAAGGATTAACCGATAATAACACGCTGATTGATTAATTACTTTATCTTACACAGCGGAACTGTCAAAGGTAGTGTTTATGTACATGTATGTAGATTTACTAATCTATACTGAATACACTCTGCCCGTGTCGGTGTCTGCGTAAAAACAACGTCCTTCTTTCAAAGGATTAACCGGCAATACATTGATTGATTGCCCATTATTGGCTAACTAAAATTACTGTTTTTAAAGAAAGGCGGACATTATGTAATTAGTTGTCCAGGTGTGCTATCTTGGGTGACCAATGAGACTATACACCAATATCTGAAAGATATGTCACTTTTCGTATATTAAACTGTTAAAAGACACATCATTTGGGAACAGTTTTGTGGATATATCGGATGGATACATTCCTCAAATAAGGTAACGTGACCTGATAATTGTTCCTATAACTTTTAATCTGTTTTAATTTTAATATTTGCATTTTTTGTTTTTATTTATTTGTCGCGGCATTCAACAGAATCATTGTTTTCGCCGTGAAGTGTAATGCGAGACAATCCAACGTACACTACTTAGTATGTGTGTCGCGAATTATGATTCACATTGGCAAACTATAAAATGTCTAGATATTACAGTTCTGTTATAAATTCACTATAAGTATCAGCAGATCGTCTGCTTTTCATTTAGTTTCAAAATGCATACAAGTATGATAATAATAAACTAATTAGGATTATAAGACCAAATATAAAGACGCACGTTATCTTCAGTATATCTATACTGGTGAGTGGACGTTTACCACGTGAATGTAGCAAGAAATTTATCGCCCAGTATTGTGACTTAGACCCCACCTGCGGCTTCCGTGGAAGAAATGGGTATGTTACAAGTTGTGTCAGTGCAAAATCCTTTTGGTTATGATTCCAATACATATTTAACTACGAGTAGAAAGTAGTTTTTGATTTTCTAACTTGATGAAAACAAACTATAATCTCATTAATTCTAAGAGACTTTTCGATTTTAAAAATAGCGGCGCCCTGTCGGGAACATCCATGTCTGAGGATAAATGCTATTTAGGTTTGTTTTCTAGAGTTACAAAATCAAAACTACTTTCTGCTGGTAGTAAAATATGTGTTTTTGATTGATGGTAATAGGATTTTGCATGACATTAGCGTATCACATAACAATTTCTCTCCTGGCAGCGAGGTGGCTGTCAAAATAATACTGCTTACAATATTATTGTTGCTTCGACCACAACCTCACTTCGAGGAAGAAATCGTTATGTTACAAGTGTAATGATATGGAAAATCTTTATGATCATCAATCATGCTCATTTTAATACTACAACTAGTAAGTGTTTTGATTCTTTAACTTCCGTGAAGCGATCTGAACACATGTAGATATGGTTTCAGGCTTCCACAACGCTCTCGCTTCGCGCTTTCACAAACATAACCCATTTAGCACGAACTTCTTGCGGGTCCTGTGGAAATCTGTGCATGATGACACCATCGCCCGACCCCTAGGAGCAATTGACGACAAAGCTTAACGATTCGGCATGTCGTCTTTGATGTCGAAGAAATCATCAAAATGATGAGCGTGCTACACACTTTCTATACAACTAACTGAAAATCGTTCCTAATGTGACGTCACTGCGGTGCTTTGGCGACAGAGTTACGTAACCTGTCTGTGGTTTCGTTGGCGGGCGAGGAGGGAAGCAGGCGACTTTTGGCCACTTTTAATCGCTCGGTATTAATTAACCACAAGTTTTAAAGAATAAATTTGGTGTTCCCCATAAGATAACCACAAGTCTTTCATATGTAATGGTTAAAGAGTAACAAAAACAAAGTTTATTGGTTCTTTAAGAAACATATAGCGATATGGTAACTGGACCATACATGAGAAACAAGGTTTCATCGAAAGGAGTAATTGAATAAGTGGTTAAGAGACAAACTGCTTATGGCAACTGGACCATAAATCAATACACAAAAGTTTCATTCATAATAGCAATTGAATAAAGTTGTTTCAAACATACCACTTATAGCAGATGGACCAATGTCATACATCGATAAACAAAGTTTCATCGAAAAGGGTAATTAATTAGAGTGGTTCAAACAATACGTTATGGCAACTGGATCAATGTTATGCATCAATAAACGAAGTTTCATCGAAAAAAGAATAGTTAAATATAGTGGTTCAAACAAAACAACTTATGGCAACTGGACCAAAGTTAACACGTTTGTTGTGATCACAGTTAAGTAAGCTATGGCTTTTGTTATGTTATAGTGAATTAGTTAACTCCCTCTGGTTCGAAGCAAGGGAAAGTTTTCCTCGATTAAGATAAACTTTGAAAATTGTGTTTTATTACGAGACAGATTACGTTTAAAGGGACATTTCTTTTAAGAAAAGCTCAGCAAATTGTTTCTTTGTAAGCTGTATATGATTTCCCCTTGCTGTTTACCCAGTTTTGGACTTCAATCAGATTGCGTTCACAATTTCACAATTTCATAAAACATGACAAATATCTGTTATGAACTTATTACAATTTGTACAGACAGGAGTTCAGGTATCCAATCTTAAACAAATATTTTCCAACTGGAAGGATTAGGTTAATAATTATATATTGAAACCACGTATTGAACACTATCAATTGATCGAAATGGAATTTCATTAATATTCCCCATTCCATATCTGTATATTGTTCTACTATATCTTTCTCCCATTGTTGATTGGCTGAAGTCTTCTGGAACTTGGATCTAATAACACATTATAGTAGTATTTTGAAGCCCGTTTGGGTATTCAGGAACAAACGAATATTAAATGGTAATAATGGTGCTGTTAATGGTGTAATATCGTCATGATCAAAGCTCGTTTAAATATTTATTCAAAGCCTTTTTCCCTCTAAAATGTTAAATAATTGGAGAAATATTGTACTTATTTTTGAAATCTAGGTATGAAGAGTTTGACCATCCTGCTCTATCAAATCATTGATATATTTTACTCCGGCTTCCTCCCATTGTTTAATAAATATGCACTTTTATCAATCTTAACATTATCATTTCATACCATAAGCATATATACTGTGAGTACGCATCTTTCGTGTTTTCTTATGCTTATTCAGGAATGGGCCCAGGATGATAAAACATCTCGCCAGAAGGGATTTCTTATGTTGTTAATGATATTATCTCTTATATAGATTGCATCCATTTCTAGAATATTACTTGGAATAGTATTTGATTCGTAAAGAAATAATTGATGTATTGTGTTCGAAAAGGTAAATCGTCTAAGACATGAAATCTTTTGAGAAGCAATTACATCCCTTACAAATGGAGTATTGAACCCCCCGTCCGGAATATTGCATATTACCCTGTTCCTTTTAATCTGATCGGGTTTTTCCTTCCAAATAAATCGAAAGCAATTTGCTTGGAAATTTTGTATTACAGTTTCTGGTGGTGTAGGAACGGTAGAAAATAAGAGATTAAGTTTTGGTAACAATAAGGATTTTAGCACTGTGTTACGTCCAAACAGCGTTAACGTTCTACATTTCCACATTTTCATTGAATTTTACATTTCTTTAAATTTTTCGTTGTAATTAGCATCTACCGTATTTTCAAGATCAATGTCAAATTTGATACCCAGTAACTTAAATGTTTAAGTCCAGTCCATTCTACAGTTCTTCAATAGTTTCATTCGACTACGTTTTTTTGAACCAATCCAAATCAACTTTGTTTTATCAATGTTAATTTTTAAACCAGAAAAACGTGCAAAAAAGGTTAATGTGTTCACGACTGCTTGCAAGCACCTTTCAGTACCATCTAACATTAAGGAAGTATCATCTGCGAACTGCGCTAATAAATGTTCAATAGATCCAATCTTTAATCCTCTGATAGATTTATTGCTTTTAAGTAATCTGGTTAATATTTCAGTGCATTCTATGAAAATATATGGAGATTGGGCCTCCTTGGCGACAACCTCGACTTAGTTTGCACAAAGGGGCTAGCAAAACCATTTACTAATACACAAGATTCAGCAGTTTTGTCCATTTTCGAATGGAAGGGCCGAAATCTAAAAAGCGAAAACGTTGTGAATAAATCGCCAGTCTAAAGAATCCCGAAAGTCTTTTCGAAATCAATAAGCATTAACAAGCCTGGAATCTGATACGTATCCACATATTCCATAACGTCATACACTTGTCTTGTAACCTCTCCCATATATCTACCCTTTATAAAGCCTTTTTGTTCCTCACTGATAAATGTAGTTAAAAGTCGGTTTTATTCTCTCTGCTATAGCAGCAGAGGCAAGTTTGTACACAATATTAAGTAATGAAATGGGTCTCCAGTTCTTCAGAAACTTTTTAGGTTTGCCTTCCTTTGGAATACAAGTGATAATACCCTGCACTTGTGTATCTGATAGAGCTCCGTTTCTGTAAGCATAATTTAGCGATTTTATAAGATACACATTTAAATCCGCAAAAGAATTTGAAGAATTCTGCAGTGAAACCATCAGGGCGGGGCTTTTTCATTTTCATCGCGGCTCAAAGCATTAAGAACTTCACCGTATGTTAATTAAGCCTTCTAATGTTTCTGCCAATTCATCACTCACTTTCTTGTGGCTATTCGGAAATAAATCTTCGAGATCTATTTGAAAATTTCCTTTTCACAGTGGAGGTTTTGATAAAACGTTTTAGTCTCAATTAAAATGTCTGAAATATTAGAGATTATTTCTCCGGATTTTGTTTCAAGTTCATGTATGTATGTCAAGAATGTATTTTATTGTATGCTATGCCAGATCTGTACATTTGTGCTATATTCTGATTTGAAAATAATGTCCACATGCCAAAGGACATTACGTAAAGAAGTTAGTATTTAAATCATTTCCATAGATGTAGATAAGGTATTTGCAGTCACTCTAGCCTTGGCCATGTAGTCGTGGGAGATAATGTGGCCTACAGGCCATACTCCTGGTATGTTATTATGTAAATATATACAATTAGGTGCACCTATGGATGACGCTTTACACGCAGTAAGATGTGTGCAGATTTCATATCTTCTATATCTGGACAACTGTAAATCAGGTTGTTCTATTTTTAATTGACAGCATTGTGTAGCAATGCCAGTAATATGTTCACGTACATTGATACTACAGTACAACCAGAAATTATCGAGAATTTAAAGATTGAATTTTTATATTTTTGTTTCACTCATTACTCACGTATTAAATGTGAATATTAGCAGAACATAACTCCAGACTCAAAGACAGATGAACACAGTTACTATCTTGTAAAGTCACCATGGGCAGCAATGCAGGCTTCAACGCGGCAGGGCATACTACTGATCAAAAGTTAGAAAGTCGTGGTCCATGCTGTCCCAATACCGGACCAACTCTTCTTTCATTTGTCAGATTATTCTCATTGACACTTTCCTTCATAAGTCCCCAAACGTTTTCTATTGGATTCAGGGCTATAAGCTTGGCCAATCTAATAATGTCATATTTGGGTCCAAAACCAGGCCTGTGAATGCTTTGAATGATGTTTTGGGTCGTTGTCCTGATGGAAAATCCAAATATTTCCATAGAACACGTGAGCAGATGGAAGTTAATGTCCTCGAGAATATCTGAGTACGGCTCACTGTTCATATTCCTTCAAAAACACAGAGGGCGTTGCCCCTAACACAGATATACCATCCCACCCGTTAAATTTCAGACTGTGCTTTGGGCGCTGATAAAAGTGTTTTGCAGTATTTTTGGTCCAGAATTTCAGTGTATTAGGGAAACAACCCAGTGCATGCAGCTCAGTTCAATTGTCTCCATACAGACAGCCACAGTTCCTCTATCAATCATATCCAGCCTTAAGTTTTCTAAACTCCTTCGTTTGCTTTTAGAAACTAGAATACCAGCCGCCTCCTGTCACCGACAGTCAATTTTCTGGACCTACCTTCGCCTCCCTGGTGCTCAATGCCATATCCATTTGCAATATTTTCTCAAAACACGATAAACACTCGACAAAGGGATGCCTGTTCTACTTGAAATCACTTTAGCTGATCTGATGTCCTTGTTATAATACTCTAAAATCAACTTCCTCTTCTCTGAATCATACATACTGAGGATCACTGAAATTGTCGTCTGCTAGCAAGTAGATAACTCTTCACAAACTAATGAAAAGGATTAACGGAGTTGTCTCTCTTGAATGAAACCAAGCTGATCAAGGTTGTTTTTACTAGAAATTCAATTAAACATATTCCTAAAATTCTCACTATTTTCCGGTCATATTATATCCATACCTTCTTCATTATATAAAGCATATGATGCAAGTGTTATGCATATTTTGGTTTGCATTACAAACGAATTATTATGTTCTCGTATTATGTATTATCTTATTTAATGTTTTTGTATAAAAAAAATCCTGGTGTAAATAATATAACTGTAGGAAACCCGATCTGATGCAGGTCCTAGAGGACGCAGCGACCTCCTGCATCTCAGACAACTGAACTACACCTGCCCATACCACAGTGCTGTTTGGGGCTTGGAGAAGGTATCCGATCAACTTCATGTAGAATTGAAGTTTTGCTATAGAAAAGGATGGCGAGGAGGGATTTTGATTGATCCTTTGTTTTCACCATGATTTCAGATGAGAAAATGCATCTACTTACCTCCTTTTCCACACATTCCTTGTCGCCTGTAAACAAATAAAACCAAAGTTCAGAGCTTCTCCCACTTACGCCCTTTGTGGCTACTGTAAATTCTATCATTGATGTGTGTGGCTTCGGTACTATGTTGCCATTCTAGTTTGTCATTAAATTGTCAATAAATGTATAAAACGGTTTGACAAGAAAACACCAACCTTAACTGTTTGATCTCCCAGTGTATACCTGAGTACACTGTGCTGCTCTAACAACATCATGTTGAAGTTAGTGTGGTGAAACTCATTGTTTATCTTAACTCAATCATAACACTACGATGTGTCAACAAAGTGTGCACAGGGACTGTACAGATATTGACTTGACCCGCTTTGGTGTTGCATGATTTGTCGATTCCATCTGAATATCTGCTGTGTTATTCACTGTCTAGAATTTACAAGAAACAATTACGCAGCATTTGAAAACTTCAGTTGTTAAACCACAGGATGCTCTTTCCCTCAATACACATCACCCCACGAAGTGTGTGAAGTTGTCAAAGGCATGGTTTGTCCATGGGCTACATTGATAGTATGTGTTACCTTGTGCCTGGACCACGTTGATGTTAGTGTTGCCAACTCCGCCAGTAACATTTCCAGCAGTGTTAGCCGTTCCTATGGGTCCTTGTGGGTTTTGTACACCCTGGATGTTCTGGGGACTGGGTTGAGGAGGGTTGTTGTCGTTGTTCTGATTACTCATGTTTGTGGTGGTCAGTCAGGGTCTACCCGTACTATCTAGAACAAGATGTGTAAACGTATGATTGATTCCATGATTAAATCATGAATGCCACAATGGACTGACAAATGCTTTAGGAGGTCTTAAACACTACAAAGATGGCGTCAAGGAGTATGGCACTGATTAAAACACGCTAACAAAGAAGACCTGAGAGATTTTGAGACAGGTCGAACGACACTCTGGATGATGTTGACATGATGTCGAGATACAGATTTCCTAGGCATGTTGTTTTCTAAATGTGCAGAAAGTTAGAGCCCCAACTGAACAAACCTACAAGGCGTTCACATGCTATTCCGACTTCCTTGCAAGTGTTGTGTACACTGAGGTATTTGGTAAAAGGGGCTTTCTTCAGTGAAATCGTGGATCTCCCATGGAGTATCCAGAGATATTGTGTCAAGAATACTCCGAGACACCACTAGTGCTCTAGCCGAGTCTCTGCACTTGATTAAAACCCCCTGGGTGCCACAGGGACATATACATATGTTTGCATTTAGGAATTAAGATATTGATGGGACATTTTTCGAAAAACTCTCACCTTTTTTAATTTTGGAGAGAGGTTTTCTATAAGAATATCAAAATCAAGTGTACTTGTAAATGGTTTTGGTTCAAATAGTTTTGAAATATACAGGGATGGTCGTCAAGGTGACCCGCTATCACCACATCTTTTTATACTTTTAGTTGAGATTCTCTCAATAATGATACGTTTTAATGCAGAAATAAAAGGAATTCATGTAGGCAATGTAGAATATCTACTAAATCAGTTCGCTGATGAGTGATGACTTTCAAAGTAAATGCTTCCGATTTATATGGGGGAAACAAACCCGATAAAGTCAAACGTGACCAAGTGATAAGAATTGTTAAGACAATTTAATAATAACCACACCGAATGGTGTTTTTTTATTTCTCCAAAAATCCACCTAAACTGGGTTCTGCATCTAGTTTTGAATATAATGACACGGTTACCACGAACAAAAGCTCCCTTCTCTCACAGATGAAATTGAACTTGCCAACAGGTTTGCATCTTCCTCCAGTGACAAAATCTGGTGTGAGTGAGTGAGTTTACGTTTAAAGTCACATCGGCGATATGTCAGTCATATCGTGACTAAAACAATTTCTAAATACATGATAAATACAGAGTTGAATTATAAAAAATCTGTCAACGAAGGACAATAAAAACCACTAGCAGATTATAGTCGTCCTTATTATGACTGATAGTGTTTTGGACAAAAGCTGCCTTTGCTGAAGCTCGCGAGGAATTCAGTTCATTACGAGCTTGTTTATACAGCTGCCAATGCAATTCAAGTTTGCTTTTCCTCCAGATTTTTTCCGCTCTACGACAATGAGTTTTCATTGCCCTGACATCATCATTGTACCACTGAGTATTTGGCCTAACACAGTCATTCTCAGTTAAAATGTACAATTGCCAGTGGAAACTCGCGGGACAAAATGTTTCATGTTCGGTAAATTGCATTACTTTTCATAAAGTACAAGCATTAGAGAACCTGTTACTAAATATTCAACACTCAGGCACAGACAATTACCATGTAACAGCTCTTTATACTACTGTACCCTGATGTTACAATGAAATTTACGTGACGACACCCAAGCCACAATGACCAGCTGCCTTTCAAATAGCAATACTTTGATATTTTCAAAAACAGCAGAATAAGATAGACAGTTCCAGATGTCATCTATGTGGAAAAGCAATGTGAACATCCGGGCATGTACCTGACCTTGAACATTAGACACATAGACCCTGATCAAAATACGACTGTCAGGTAAATTACCAGTCAACAATTGCAACTTTAAATATAAATGGGCATAGGTGATACTATCATAAGCAAGGACCAAAGCAGAGGTTTCGAAGAACATTTGACGTATATGAACGTATAAAACACAGAAACTTGTACATGAATAAAAGCAGGTAGCTTAAAATCACTGCTCCGTGTGTTGTACTGGACACACCATTCTCATCAGGCTCCCGTGGAACAACTTCTGCAGTCGCTTCATTCTGGGTCATAGTAGCTAGAATGCCTTTTACATTTTCTCCATATTTTCTGACATTTCTTTTTGTTTCTTTCCCTACGGTTAATTTTTCTTTTTCAGCTCTAAACAGTGTACTGGTCTGCTTATAATACTTTTAACACGTTCCAATTCTTTCCTATTCCATTTGTCTCCCAATGCTGATTTTCCCGTTCTCTGTATTCTCTTTCTTTCTCTGCTTGAGAATTAGCTATAATATCTGTAATAGATGACCACAATTCAAGCAATAATGTATAGATTCCATCATTTAACATAAAGCCACTTTCCGAACAATCCCAAATAAAGTAATGTAATTTACGTTAACAGTTAATATAAGACTTCATAAATGCCTTATTATGAATCGCATGCAATAACATCACTACTTTGAAGAGTATCCCCATAGCCATTTGTTTAAGGATAAAACATGCATGTTTTAAAGTATTATCATCATTGTGTGCAGTTTCACAAGTATCATATAAAGAACTACATCAACAAATAATCAAACACTGAAATTAGTTCTGTTTACATCTTTAAATTTAAATCCCCACGATCCAATCACAGGTTTACTGCTTTATCACTTGATAGGAAACCATATGTTTCAATATTCAGCTTACTTTATACACCTGTGCTTTATACAGAAAAGATTAATGTAGAGGCAATGAAAAGTAATTTACAACACAATCCCTGTAATTTACGTTACGGGGCCATGCATGGACGACAAAGAATGGTTTTCATAAATCATGTCTGAATTATGAAAGTATTTAAACTGATTAATCAATATATTATCGTAATGTTGCAAAAATGAAACTCGGAATCATTATACAGCATGTGTCAAGACAGTACAGTCATCCCTATCATTGGAAAACACTTATTCTACTTCAGGATGAATCAGGAAACTCCAGTTCATCAAGTTCACATTCGAATGACGTCCTGAAATGACCACTGCTTCCAACGTGTGATTGCATAGGGTATTTGTGGTGCACTTTTTCACTTACAAGGAATTTCTGAACATCTACTTAACGTAAATTACAAAACGTAAATTACATCCTTATATTAAATGTCCAGGATGAGGGCCACATTACTCCGTTTTGGTGATTTAATGTTTGGAAACATACACGGTTATGCTATCCATATAAATGGATTAGGGCCAGCATCGATTCCTATGAGACTTATTTTACTGTGACCGTCACGTATGATTACATCCTTAAAAAATCGTTCCAATAACAGAAGATAAAATGGATTAGTTCGTTCTACTAATTTTCCTTGTTCATCAGTTGGCATTTGTTTGAAAGCAATATTGTGTTCGGCATAGAATACAACCCACTTTACTTGTCAAACTTGTTTATATGTAGTAAATGTTATGTACATCAGTTACCATAACGTAAATTACGTTACTTCTACCGACAAAATTAAAACCTCATACTTGATTTTTATGTTCTTAAATATAAAAGCACACTTTGAAATTTCATTATTCTGGTTTATTAAGTTGACTTGTAAGTAATTAGTGTTATCTAGAAGAGAATCATTCACGGCAATATGCTTTGCCGGCAGCAAGAAAATCATAACCAACTGTAAAGGAACAGTCAGTTTCAAATAGTTTCGCAAATGTTTGTGACTATTGTAGTTTACCAAAAATTTCTATTACATCTGACTATTGAATACTGTCGATTCCATAGGAAAAACGGTTTCACGGTATGGATAGCGGGGCCTGTAACCAGTCCGACAGCATTTGTACAACTTAACTGAGAATGACTGAACAACAAAAGTTCTTTTTTCCTTAGGTCCATGTTTGTCAAGTTTGTTGGTAAGACACCCCGTCACCTTGGCTTCTTCCTAATCAGCTGACATTCACTATTGTCATGGTAATCCCACTCATCTCATTTTGTTATCTTAAGCTCATCATGTCATTTAGCTCATCATGTCATTTAGCTCATCATGTCATTTAGCTCATCATGTCATTTAGCTCATCATGTCATTCAGCTCATCATGTCATTTAGCTCATCGTGTCATTCAGCTCATCATGTCATTTAGCTCATCATGTCATTTAGCTCATCATGTCATTTAGCTCATCATGCCATTTAGCTCATCATGTCATTTAGCTCATCATGTCATTCAGCTCATCATGTCATTAAGCTCATCATGTCATTTAGCTCATCATGTCATTTAGCTCATCATGTCATTTAGCTCATCAT
Source organism: Haliotis rubra (assembly GCF_003918875.1). Taxonomy (NCBI): domain Eukaryota; kingdom Metazoa; phylum Mollusca; class Gastropoda; order Lepetellida; family Haliotidae; genus Haliotis; species Haliotis rubra. The sequence goes on along the minus strand of NW_025765125.1, from coordinate 224,687 downwards.
GTCATTTAGCTCATCATGTCATTCAGCTCATCATGTCATTCAGCTCATCGTGTCATTTAGCTCATCGTGTCATTCAGCTCATCATGTCATTTAGCTCATCATGTCATTTAGCTCATCATGCCATTTAGCTCATCATGTCATTTAGCTCATCATGTCATTCAGTTCATCGTGTCATTTAGCTCATCGTGTCATTTAGCTCATCATGTCATTTAGCTCATCATGTCATTTAGCTCATCATGTCATTTAGCTCATCATGTCATTTAGCTCATCATGCCATTTAGCTCATCGTGTCATTTAGCTCATCATGTCATTTAGCTCATCATGTCATTTAGCTCATCATGCCATTTAGCTCATCATGCCATTTAGCTCATCATGTCATTTAGCTCATCATGTCATTTAGCTCATCATGTCATTCAGCTCATCATGTCATTTAGCTCATCATGTCATTTAGCTCATCATGTCATTTAGCTCATCATGTCATTTAGCTCATCATGCCATTTAGCTCATCGTGTCATTTAGCTCATCATGTCATTTAGCTCATCATGTCATTTAGCTCATCATGTCATTTAGGTCATCATGTCATTTAGCTTGTCATGTCATTTAGCTCATCATGTCATTTAGGTCATCATGTCATTTAGCTTGTCATGTCATTTAGCTCATCATGTCATTTAGGTCATCATGTCATTTAGCTTGTCATGTCATTTAGTCGTTATGTCCACAGAGAACTAAGAACCATCAAGGTTCCTGTTTTCCCACTAGGTGACAGATCTAAGAAGATGGCCAGGTTTACAGGTGTTGAGCGGACAGTTTATAGCTAAGTGATCAGAGATAAACCTGTTAGTTACATCAATGACTTGGAGGAACGTGTCAAGGTCACGGGTTATGATGAGGTCCAGAGTATGAGCACATCTGTGAGTGGGTTCTTATTGTACAAGGAAAACAACTCTTTGAAATGCTATGCTTGGCAGTTGGAATACACATCAACGCGAATTACAAGATGACTTTGATCTGTCATCCAAAACATCAGAGAACTTGTTGAGAAAGTCATCAAATGTAACCTTATGATGTCTTGATATTGGAGGGCGATAAATACATATCATCCGCCGCACAAAGTCATTCTTCAGATTGAAAGCTGAATGCATAAAATCGAAGGTTTTCCTAGACTTGATGTCAATTATGTTAGATTTGAGAGAGCTTTTAAACCGTACTGCAGCACTTCCTCCAGTCCCGACGAGCGTTCTAGCCTGAGAGATGTCATACCCTGCAGGGAGAATTTCAGTCAATACAGACTGATCACGATCTTCGAGCCATGTCTCTTTCAGCACAAAAATATCATAATTGTGCTCAGGTATTTGGTCATGTAAAGTAAGTGACTTGTTTCGGATAGATTGGGCATTAAGGGCGAGGTTAAAAGTTGGTGGGCTTATTTCCATTACAGATTTCTTTGGCAATGCGTTTACCTCCTCTTGGTTCACTCTTAGAACAACGCACACTGGCACTGGAATATAGTAAATAAATAATTTATTGTAATCTTTTTGTAAGTGACTTGTTGTAAGGAAAGCAAGACATGCTGGATTGTTCTTATCTAGCACAGACAGGCAAGCTGACTTACCCGCGTCAGTTTTCTCCTCCGATATCCGGGTGGGTTATGAGGACGCCTAACTCAAACAGGTCAAGTGTACAGTTGCGAAGACAAACTCAGTCAAAACACTAGACAATGTTTGTCACACAACAGCAACACACAGCTGAATACTGAACGAAGTTAGACGGGTGTTAGCCGAAGTTAGACGGGTGATAGACGGAGTTAGACGGGTGACAGAGGGAGTTAGACGGGTGCTGGTATGTATAGACGCAGTTGCGTGGACAGCTGGTCCTCCAACATGACGCAACACTGCAACAGCCTTCCGCTTCCTCGAGTAACGCTCAATGTGCATTCGGCAACATTCACCCCCTTTCATAAAGAATTAAAATAAGAAAGACCGTGTGCAAGCCGACCTCGAGCCATGTTTGGATCATGTGGTTCATCACGTGCAGTGAGTCCAGACACGGTACAGCAACACAACACAGTAACTCGGTGTGTACACAAATCTAAGGAATCCAAGTCTTTGAAAGGTGTTTCGAAGTGATATTTCTTTATCTGGACAAACACAGTAGCAAATGCACATAATACCCAATACTCTCCAGATGTGTGGAGGGTGTGGTCATAATATGACGTATTTCTATAATTCAGTATGGTGCTTGAACATAACGGAATAAATACATTGAATGTTACAGTCTAATACAGGCCTGAATGTATGCTACAGTCTCATACAGGCCTGAATGTATGTTACAGTTTAATACAGGCCTGAATGTATGCTACAGTTTCATACAGGCCTGGATGTATGTTACAGTCTAATACAGGCCTGACTGTATGTTACAGTCTCATACAGGCCTTAATGTATGTTACAGTTTAATACAGGCCTGAATGTATGTAACAGTTTAATACAGGCCTGAATGTATGTTACAGTTTAATATAGGCCTGAATGTATGTTACAGTCTAATACAGGCCTGAATGTATGTTACAGTTTAATACAGGCCTGACTGTATGTTACAGTCTAATACAGGCCTGAATGTATGTAACAGTTTAATACAGGCCTGAATGTATGTTACAGTTTAATATAGGCCTGAATGTATGTTACAGTCTCATACAGGCCTGAATGTATGTTACAGTCTCATACAGGCCTGAATGTATGTTACAGTTTAATACAGACCTGAATGTATGTTACAGTTTAATACAGGCCTGAATGTATGTTACTGTTTAATACAGACCTGAATGTATGTTACAGTCTAATACAGGCCTGAATGTATGTTACAGTTTAATACAGACCTGAAATGAATAGAAAGAGAAACGACCATGCTTCAACTGTGTTTGTAATAATGTTTGAAAGTGATGCACATGACAGAAGTATTTACACATATTGCAAATATGATGAAATAGCATTGGGAATGTTTGTCTGTCAACACATCTCTTGAGTTCTAGACTTTTGAAATATATTTGACATCCTCAATACTTTCTGACAGTGTTTGTGTGCAATATAAACTGATATTAAACCCCAGTGTTGACTAGATTTCTATTTACGCAAGTGGTGGTGTTTACACAGTTACCTTGCTATTGAATTGGTTTGTTGTCTGTCGAATAGGTAGGGCAGCGTGACCTCGACCTCTTGAGCACGCCTGACATATCCTTTTGCGTGTGACTCATTCCCGAGAAATTGACACTGTGTTGTCTGGCAGATGTCTATTATGATTATGGAAATTGAATATGTCGCTTTTACAAATAAGATTACACTTCTAACAGCGACTACTGTGGAGATCCTATTCATTACTGTGGACAACAATTGTGGTATTGTACGGGTCCAGCGATTTCCCTTTAGGTGAGCAGGGACAGCAAGGATTAAACATGCACTGATGAATAAGCAAATTTATGCATGACGTTACAAGTCAGGAAGGTTAATCAACCAGTGGTTGTTCCAAGGCTCTCTTTTAGGAAACCTTTCATTAAACGAAAACCAAAGCACGGTTGATATGATGCGCGCATTGACGATGTAGTCTTCTCACCCAGAATTGTATACAACGCATAATGCACCCGGATTTCATAAAGCCTGTGCTCGCCAGACCGTGCAACCTACTTTGTTGAATAAAGATATTTTCTTTTCAAAATATCAATGGAGGGTGCAACGTGAAACTATTGAAATCAGTTTGTTAAGAAGCATAGTTCAGTTCTGACCCGACTTGGAGAGTTTAACCTGAAATCAGATGTTCTGTTTAACAACAAATATCTAAATGATAGCGAAATATGTAATGCTAGCTTTTCCGTCCAAATATATTTTGAACGTTATGAGAAATAAACTCTACGGTTTGATTTTTACCCATCTAAACTACAATTGTATATAAAGTTTTAGTTTTACTTCAAGACTGCATTCAGAGCGTGATATTCTGAAAATGAGTACACCAGTTGGATAGAAATCTATGTCATTTAGAAACTGATTAGTCATGTGCAAACTGAACACCATGAAAATCATCGTCATCTTGAGAAAGAGACAGAAGAAATATTTAAGAAATGTAGCTGCGAGGAAACTATTTTATTGGAAAATTAAGTTATATAAAATAACTTAGATGCTGCGTGGTATTTTTTTGAAAAGTCCTTTTAAAACTAATTAACTTAACAAAAGTATGGGAAAGCAGATAAAATGTAAAAAGTTCAATATATAATGTAATAAATAGTTGGCGTATTTATTCTGTGAGTGGCCTAAAATATATTGTTCAAAATTTATTGGCTAACCATTTTGCTGTACAATGTTGTGTGAAGACCGCCATCACTGATAGTTAGCTAGTAAAGAAATCATACCATAATCTATTTGTAAGTGACGTGTGTGCTGTAATGGAAAATACACCGTGCTGAAATATTATAATCTAGCACAGACAGAGAAGCTCACTTACCCGTGTCAGTTTTCTCCTCTGATATCCGGGTGGGTTACAAGGACGCCTCACTAATACAGGGCCTGTGCACAAGACAAACTCAGTAAAACACTACACAGAGTTTACCTTGCCACACAACAGCAACAGACTGCCGAATACTGAACGTTAGACGGTGATAGACGGTGTTAGACGGGTGTTAGACGTGTGGTAGACGAATTTACACAGTGGACAGCTGTACACACTACCCTGAACTGTTACTTCCTTGTTTCGCTTCAAGTACACTCGGTGAAACTCGTGCCTTTCCGTAATCTACAAGCCGGTCGCGACTCCTCATGCATACAGGCGGGGTATACAGAGACGACAACGACACTGACACTGAAGGCAGTGAGCCCTGACACCATACAGCAACACAAGGCTCATGGAAGTAATGCGTGTGTGTATAGATCTAAACATAGTAGCATGTGCAGATATTCCAACACTCGGTGAAACTCGTGCCTTTCCGTAATCTACAAGCCGGGAGTTTAGTGAGCGAGGAGTTTAGTGATTGAGGAGATCAGTGATTGAGGAGATTAGTGATTGAGGAAATCAGTCATTGAGGAGATTAGTGATTGCGGAGATCAGTCATTGGGGAGATCAGTCATTGAGGAGATCAGTCATTGAGGGGATTAGTGATTGAGGACATAAGTGTTTGAGGAGATCAGTGATTGAGGAAGTTAGTGGGTGAGGAGATTAGTGACTGAGGAGATAACTGATTGAGGAGATCAGTCATTGAGGAGTTCAGTCATTGAGGAGATTCGTGAGCGAGGAGTTTAGTGATTGAGGAGATTGGTGATTGAGGAGTTCAGTGATTGAGGAGATTAGTGATAGAGGAGATAAGTCATTGAGGAGATCAGTGAATGAGGTGTTTAGTGATTGAGGAGATTAGTGATAGAGGAGATAAGTGATTGAAGAGTTCAATAATCGAGGAATTCAGTGAGTCAGGTGTTCAATTACTGATCGATATTGCTGCTTATGACACACCGACATCCTTGACTGATCGATATTGACGCTATTGATACCCACCACCACCATTGACTGATTGATATTGCTGCTGATGATACCCCGCCATCCTTGACAGATCGATATTGCTGCTGCTGATACCCCGCCATCCTTGAATGATCGATATTGACGCTATTTGATACCCCACCACCTCCATTGACTGATTGATACTGACGCTAATGTTACCCCGCCATCCTTGACTGATCGATATTGACGCTATTGATACCCCACCAACTCCATTGACTGATTGATATTGGCGCTAATGTTACCCCGCCATCCTTGACTGATCGATATTGACGCTATTGATACCCCACCACCTCCATTGACTGATTGATATTGGCGCTAATGATACCCCGCCATCCTTGACTGATTGATATTGGCGCTAATGATACCCCGTCATCCTTGACTGATCGATATTGGCGCTATTGATACCGCGCCATCCTAGACTGATCGATATTGACGCTATTGATACCCCGTCATCCTTGACTGATCGATATTGGCGCTATTGATACCGCGCCTTCCTTGACTGATCGATATTGACGTTATTGATACCCCGCCATCCTTGACTGATCGATATTGACGCTATTGATACCCTGCCACCCTAGACTGATCGATATTGACGATATTGATACACCGCCATTCTTGACTGATTGATATTGGCGCTAATGATACCCCGTCATCCTTGACTGATCGATATTGGCGCTATTGATACCGCGCCATCCTAGACTGATCGATATTGACGCTATTGATACCCCGCCACCATTTACTGATTGTTATTGTCGCTCATGATACCCCATCATCCTTGACCGATCGATATTGACGCTATTGATACCCACCACCACCACTGACTGATCGATATTGACGCTATTGATACCCACCACCACCATTGACTGATTGATATTGGCGCTAATGATACCCCACCATCCTTGACTGATTGATATTGGCGCTATTGATACCCACCACCACCATTGACTGATCGATATTGACGCTAATGATACCCCGCCATCCTTGACTGATCGATATTGACGATATTGATTCCCCGCCACCATTGACTGATTGATATTGCTGCTAATGATACTCCGCCATCCTAGACTGATCGATATTGACGATATTGATACCCGCCATCCTTGACTGATCGATATTGACGATATTGATACCCACCATCACCATTGACTGATTGATATTGCTGCTAATGATACCCCGCCATCCTAGACTGATCGATATTGACGCTATTGATACCCAACCATCCTAGACTGATTGATATTGCTGCTAATGATACCCCGCCTTCCTTGACTGATCGAGATTGCTGCTATTGATACCCCACCATCCTTGACTGACCCATATTGTCGCTATTGATACCCATCACCTCCATTGACTGATTGGTATTGACGCCCATGATACCCCGCCTTCCTTGACTGATCGATATGGACGCTATTGATACCCCGCCATCTTTGACTGATCGATATTGACGCTATTGATACCCCTCCACCCTTGACACAATCTACCCTCTAAACTACAACGGTCAAGCCTAGAGGTAACAAAGCCTAGTCCCCAGACTACAACCGTCTACCATCCAGCTTACAACGACGTTCCCTCTGCCCTACCCAGTGATGGCTGTTGATCTAACGACGACACAACTCTCCACGATGATGCCAACGTTGGTCCAGGGTAAGTGTGCCAACGACGTTCCCTCTGCCCTACCCAGTGATGGCTGTTGATCTAACGACGACAAGATTCTCCATGATGATGCCAATGTTGGTCCAGGGTAAGTGTGCCAACGACGTTCCCTCTGCCCTACCCAGTGATGGCTGTTGATCTAACGACGACAAGACTCTCCACGATGATGCCAATGTTGGTCCAGGGTAAGTGTGCCAACGACGTTCCCTCTGCCCTACCCAGTGATGGCTGTTGATCTAACGACGACACAACTCTCCACGATGATGCCAACGTTGGTCCAGGGTAAGTGTGCCAACGACGTATCCTCTGCCCTACCCAGTGATGGCTGTTGACCTAACGACGACAAGACTCTCCACGATGATGCCAATGTTGGTCCAGGGTAAGTGTGCCGGCGGGGTAGCCTAGTGGTTAAAGCGTTCGCTCGTCACGCCGATGACCTGGGTTCAATTCCCCACAAGGGTACGATGTGTGAAACCCATTTCTGGTATCACACACACACACACACTGTAATATTGCTGAATAATTGCTAAATGCGGCGTAAAACTAAACTCACTCAGCCAGTGTGTGTGTTATTGGTGGTGAGCATCACTATGTACATTCCTACAGTATTTCGGGAATTACAAACTATTCATATTTTGCCCAAGGCGCGCATGTGAAGTACATATAGAATCTCACCAACGATATCTCCTAGAAGATATCATATGATCTCACACAAGCAATATCTCCTGTGGAACACAGATTTAAATGACAAAGATGTTGATCTTCCTCTCAGATGGGGTTGAACATTCTGACTTCGCTGGTCATCCATGTGTCGCTGATGGGACACGATACAGAACTTCAACTGTACCCACTCATTTAACTAGGCACACAATGTATACCATGATCCTACCAACCCATCACAAACACAGATATAGATTCCTTCCGTGTTTTAATTCATCCTGACTTACACGAACACAGCACTTACATTCTGTCATGCTGAAATTGACATGTTTGCATTACAAGCAGGTGTGTTAAAACGTCTGTCAATACTGTTAGACGAACACTACGTCTGAAATAATTCCTACCATTAATACTGTGCTTGAATAGGAAACACAAGATGATTGTCAACACTATTAGACCGTGCTATTAAATTCTAATGCAGTGTTTAGGTTATAGGCATTTGTCCGACTGAGTTGACGGAATCAAACTGTTCAGCAGATTGGTCTGGTGACAGTGGATGTTCTACTTGTACAGCAGCAGATTGGTCTGGTAACAGTGGACGTTCTACCTGTACAGCAGCAGATTGGTCTGGTAACAGTGGACGTGCTACCTGTACAGCAGCAGATTGGTCTGGTGACAGTGGATGTTCTACCTGTACAGCAGCAGATTGGTTTGGTAACAGTGGACGTGCTACCTGTACAGCAGCAGATTGGTCTGGTAACGGTGGATGTTCTACCTGTACAGCAGCAGATTGGTCTGGTGACAGTGGACGTTCTACCTGTACAGCAGCAGATTGGTCTGGTAACAGTGGATGTTCTACCTGTACAGCAGCAGATTGGTCTGGTGACAGTGGATGTTCTACCTGTACAGCAGCAGATTGGTCTGGTGACAGTGGATGTTCTACCTGTACAGCAGCAGATTGGTCTGGTAACAGTGGACGTGCTACCTGTACAGCAGCAGATTGGTCTGGTGACAGTGGATGTTCTACCTGTACAGCAGCAGATTGGTCTGGTGACAGTGGACGTTCTACCTGTACAGCAGCAGATTGGTCTGGTGACAGTGGATGTTCTACCTGTACAGCAGCAGATTGGTCTGGTGACAGTGGATGTTCTACCTGTACAGCAGCAGATTGGTCTGGTGACAGTGGACGTGCTACCTGTACAGCAGCAGATTGGTCTGGTGACAGTGGATGTTCTACCTGTACAGCAGCAGATTGGTCTGGTAACAGTGGACGTGCTACCTGTACAGCAGCAGATTGGTCTGGTGACAGTGGATGTTCTACCTGTACAGCAGCAGATTGGTCTGGTAACAGTGGACGTGCTACCTGTACAGCAGCAGATTGGTCTGGTAACAGTGGATGTTCTACCTGTACAGCAGCAGATTGGTCTGGTGACAGTGGACGTTCTACCTGTACAGCAGCAGATTGGTCTGGTAACAGTGGACGTGCTACCTGTACAGCAGCAGATTGGTCTGGTAACAGTGGATGTTCTACCTGTACAGCAGCAGATTGGTCTGGTAACAGTGGATGTTCTACCTGTACAGCAGCAGATTGGTCTGGTAACAGTGGACGTTCTACCTGTACAGCAGCAGATTGGTCTGGTGACAGTGGACGTTCTACCTGTACAGCAGCAGATTGGTCTGGTAACAGTGGATGTTCTACCTGTACAGCAGCAGATTGGTCTGGTAACAGTGGACGTTCTACCTGTACAGCAGCAGATTGGTCTGGTGACAGTGGATGTTCTACTTGTACAGCAGCAGATTGGTCTGGTAACAGTGGATGTTCTACCTGTACAGCAGCAGATTGGTCTGGTGACAGTGGACGTTCTACCTGTACAGCAGCAGATTGGTCTGGTAACAGTGGATGTTCTACCTGTACAGCAGCAGATTGGTCTGGTAACAGTGGACGTGCTACCTGTACAGCAGCAGATTGGTCTGGTGACAGTGGATGTTCTACCTGTACAGCAGCAGATTGGTCTGGTAACAGTGGATGTTCTACCTGTACAGCAGCAGATTGGTCTGGTGACAGTGGATGTTCTACCTGTACAGCAGCAGATTGGTCTGGTAACAGTGGATGTTCTACCTGTACAGCAGCAGATTGGTCTGGTAACAGTGGATGTTCTACCTGTACAGCAGCAGATTGGTCTGGTAACAGTGGACGTTCTACCTGTACAGCAGCAGATTGGTCTGGTGACAGTGGATGTTCTACTTGTACAGCAGCAGATTGGTCTGGTAACAGTGGACGTGCTACCTGTACAGCAGCAGATTGGTCTGGTGACAGTGGATGTTCTACCTGTACAGCAGCAGATTGGTCTGGTGACAGTGGACGTGCTACCTGTACAGCAGCAGATTGGTCTGGTAACAGTGGATGTTCTACCTGTACAGCAGCAGATTGGTCTGGTGACAGTGGATGTTCTACTTGTACAGCAGCAGATTGGTCTGGTAACAGTGGACGTGCTACCTGTACAGCAGCAGATTGGTCTGGTAACAGTGGATGTTCTACCTGTACAGCAGCAGATTGGTCTGGTGACAGTGGACGTTCTACCTGTACAGCAGCAGATTGGTCTGGTGACAGTGGACGTTCTACCTGTACAGCAGCAGATTGGTCTTGTAACAGTGGATGTTCTACCTGTACAGCAGCAGATTGGTCTGGTAACGGTGGATGTTCTACCTGTACAGCAGCAGATTGGTCTGGTAACAGTGGATGTTCTACTTGTACAGCAGCAGATTGGTCTGGTAACAGTGGACGTTCTACCTGTACAGCAGCAGATTGGTCTGGTAACAGTGGATGTTCTACTTGTACAGCAGCAGATTGGTCTGGTAACAGTGGACGTTCTACCTGTACAGCAGCAGATTGGTCTGGTGACAGTGGACGTTCTACCTGTACAGCAGCAGATTGGTCTGGTGACAGTGGACGTTCTACCTGTACAGCAGCAGATTGGTCTGGTGACAGTGGATGTTCTACCTGTACAGCAGCAGATTGGTCTGGTAACAGTGGATGTTCTACTTGTACAGCAGCAGATTGGTCTGGTAACAGTGGATGTTCTACTTGTACAGCAGCAGATTGGTCTGGTAACAGTGGACGTTCTACCTGTACAGCAGCAGATTGGTCTGGTAACAGTGGATGTTCTACTTGTACAGCAGCAGATTGGTCTGGTAACAGTGGACGTTCTACCTGTACAGCAGCAGATTGGTCTGGTAACAGTGGATGTTCTACTTGTACAGCAGCAGATTGGTCTGGTAACAGTGGATGTTCTACCTGTACAGCAGCAGATTGGTCTGGTGACAGTGGATGTTCTACCTGTACAGCAGCAGATTGGTCTGGTAACAGTGGACGTTCTACCTGTACAGCAGCAGATTGGTCTGGTAACAGTGGATGTTCTACCTGTACAGCAGCAGATTGGTCTGGTGACAGTGGATGTTCTACTTGTACAGCAGCAGATTGGTCTGGTAACAGTGGATGTTCTACCTGTACAGCAGCAGATTGGTCTGGTGACAGTGGATGTTCTACCTGTACAGCAGCAGATTGGTCTGGTAACAGTGGATGTTCTACTTGTACAGCAGCAGATTGGTCTGGTAACAGTGGATGTTCTACTTGTACAGCAGCAGATTGGTCTGGTAACAGTGGACGTTCTACCTGTACAGCAGCAGATTGGTCTGGTGACAGTGGACGTTCTACCTGTACAGCAGCAGATTGGTCTGGTGACAGTGGACGTTCTACCTGTACAGCAGCAGAAGCAGCCTCGGGTAACAGACACTGAAGACGGTCCAGTAGATCACTACATACCCGTTGTGACCAAACATTTCAAGTGTATTGTGCGACGGTCCCATTGCTAGGGCTTCTTTACGCCATCAGTGTCTGTGACGGGGCTAACTACACAGACTTGCAACGCCTCCACGACAGTCTCCTCACCTACTACCGACCAAACCTCCGCCCCGTCAACGACTCATCACGGACAGTGTTGGTCAACATGGACATTGCAGTATTCAATATCGTCACCCTCGACTTGACCAGTGAAAGTTTGGTCACGTGGCTGGAGCTCGTGGTCACGTGGACGGACGAGAGGTTGACGTGGAATGCCGATCAGTACACAGATGTAAGAGCGATTAACTTTCCCAGACGTAAATTATGGGTTTCAGATGTTCACGTCCTCAACGCCCACAGGAGCGAGGACATCCTCGGCGACGCTGACAACACTCTACAGGTAGGTTGCCCATTATAGGCTCTGTAAGGGGAGTTCGCAAAGCCTAATGGTTGAAGTGTTGCCTCGCCCTGGACACACGTCGCATTCAGGTTTTAGTGTGATATTGTACTCTGACACACACACACACACACACACACACACACACACACACACACACACACACACACACACACACACACACACACACACACACACACACACACACACACACACTTCCAAACTCTCATCCACACACCTACTCTCATTTGTGGATCAATGAAAGAATGAAGATACAAGTAATCATAGGATACTCCAGTCTTTTCTTTCGATAAAATTTAACAAGGACATTTTTAAACACAGCTATTTTGCAGGTTTATCCTGATGGCAAGGTCCAGTGGTTTATTGATCTGGAGACAAGAACACCATGTCCGGTTTCACTCACAAGGTTCCCGTTTGATAAACACACGTGTTCGGTCACTCTAACCACCGCCTATCATGGAGAAGTTGACGTCAACATCAGTGACGTGACCTTCACCGACGAGAAAGCCATCAAGACAGGTGAGTGGATGTTGACAACGTCCTCCGCCAAGAGAGTAACCCTTGGCGAACACAGACCCAAGAGTGGAGTGACTGTATCGCTGACCCTGCGACGTCATGGAGGTTACTATATCTTCTGTCTGATACTGCCCCTGTTTATTGTTGCTGTCGTCAATCCTTGTGTGATCCTGGTCAGGTCCAATAGCGGGGAGAAGACGTCAACCGCTGTCACCCTCTTCCTGTCCTTCACGATCTTCATCACCCTCCTCGCTGATCTGCTACCACAGTCGTCCCGGGGCATTCCAGTCTTCACAGTCCTCGTCTACATGCAGTTCCTGTTCAGTTCAGGGATCGTGGCGTACTGCATTGTTTCACAACGGCTAAGTCAGAGATACAAGCACAACAGACTGACGCGGATCCTGGCACTTGTCCTCCTGAAGACAGGAAGGAAGAAGGCTGTACAGCCAGCCACTACGACAGGCGCTGGTGATGGTGGATCGGAACGTGACCCGGAGGAGTTCACCGACTTTCTTCAACTGGCGGATAAACTGGACAGTGTCGTATTCTGTGTATGCACGGCTGACGCCATTCTGGTTATGAACTTCACCCTACTGTCTCTCCTCGTTACATGATTGTTGATTTCAGCATCAAAACAACATCAGAATTGTATTCAGCACAAATACAGCGCGAGAGAACAACGATCAAAGTAATCATACACAATTACCATCTGTATTATAAATCAACTTCGTTTACAAATCAATACAAATAAGTTCAGTTATTACAATGGCAGTAGACAATAGAGTGTCGATGGCAGTATCAGATGAAACACGATGTCTACTGGTCTTGTAATGTGAGGTGATAAGGCATGCTCTTGCATCCAAATATAGTCTTGCAGAAACATACAGTCTATGCTTTTGTAGGGTAACGGGTCATTTCGTCCCAAATACTTTCACCCCAGCAAAGAAATATTATTATTATCAACAATAAAATTGTTTCAATATTTTATTCATCTATGTATAGTGTCGAAACAGCATGTTCAGATTGTTTGAATAATTACATCATTTCATATTGGCTGTGTTTGATCAGATGACGTCTTCAGTGACGATAGCAGCAACAGCAAAGGTCAGTTCTTCTGCAGTTTCAATAAAGGTTTCCGTCATCGATGGCTCTGGGAGTGGACTGAAACATGTGAAGACAATATTTTGACATCCATTTAAAATTTGTATATTTTCAAAAACACTAACTTCCCAATGGCCCCCTTGATGTCTGTAGTGGCTGTTTGATGTCGAGTCATTCAGAGTAGCTGATATCGACAGTTGGGACTATAAAATTCTGATTCTGTTTGCAGCAAAGGCGCTGTGGTCGGTTTCTCTCGCCGGCCAAGTGAAAGCTTTTGGCTGATGATTGTGGCCGTCTCGATCACGAATGTTCATTGTCTATGATCGATTTGGCTTAAGTCCTGATACTCTTCCAAATCAATTTGACCGTTGAAATGCACGTTTTCATTAAATGGGTTTCAGTTAGGCTTTGACAGAATCAATTTCACAGGAGTCCTTCACAGTGTTGGCAATATGCCCTTCCATTAGCGTTATGACTTCAGTTGTTGGCAACGAACCTTCACAACGCAACAGAACCCATCAAAGCTTTATAGTAAACATAATCTATCACATCTAGTTCATATTTAAATCATATTTATTGTGCACTTAGGTTCTCACACTCATCAAACCCGTGGTTGGGATGAGACGGATGGGTAGGTCCTATATACCTGCCATCACTCGAAGGTTTCTATAACGGCTTTTAATTGTTTGGTTTAACATTTACATTGTGTTTCTGGGTTCGATGATGTGTTGTAGTGGCAGTCTACTCACTCGTGGAGTGAGGTGTAGCCATTGGTTACAACGTTCGTTCGTCACACATCAGTGCTGTGCGTGAAGCCCATCTCCGGTATCCCACCATGACAGTGCTGGAATATGTCTGGTAGCCTATAACCACTCAACCGGTTACAACGTCAGTCCGGTATGTGAGGGTTTTCAGTACGCTTTATACCTAGTTGGTAATCATTCAGTCATCTAAATACTCACAAGTGTGTCACCTCATACACTGGACATCACTTTGTTAACTCTCACTCCGCAGTGTATGTGTATATATGTATGACAACGACTTGTAAACAGTGTTCAATTATATGACAGCGACTTGTAAACAGTGTTCAACTATATGACAACGACTTGTAAACAGTGTTCAATTATATGACAGCGACTTGTAAACAGTGTTCAACTATATGACAACGACTTGTAAACAATGTTCAATTATATGACAGCGACTTGTAAACAGAGTTCAACTATATGAGAACGACTTGTAAACAGTGTTCAATTATATGACAGCGACTTGTAAACAGTGTTCAACTATATGACAGCGACTTGTAAACAGTGTTCAACTAAATGACAGTGACTTGTGAACAGTGTTTAACTATATGACAACGACTTGTAAACAGTGTTCAACTATATGACAACGACTTGTAAACAGTGTTCAACTATATGACAGCGACTTGTAAACAGTGTTCAACTATATGACAACGACTTGTAAACAGTGTTCAACTATATGACAGCGACTTGTAAACAGTGTTCAACTATATGACAACGACTTGTAAACAGTGTTCAACTATATGACAACGACTTGTAAACAGTGTTCAACTATATGACAGCGACTTGTAAACAGTGTTCAACTATATGACAACGACTTGTAAACAATGTTCAACTATATCACAGCAGTTTGTAAACAGTGTTCAACTATATCACAGCAGTTTGTAAACAGTGTTCAGCTATATGACGGTGGATTGTAAACAGTGTTCAACTATATGGCTGTCGATTGTAAACAGTGTTCAACTATAAGCCAACGGCTTGTAAAGAGTGTTCAACTATATGAATGTGGCTTGTAAACAGTGTTCAGCTATCAGGCAACAGCTTGTATACAGTGTTGAACTATATGACGGTGGATTGTAAACAGTGTTCATCTATATGACGGTGGCTTGTAAACAGTTTTCAACTTTATGACGTTGGATTATAAACATTGTTCAACTATATCACTGCAGTTTTTAAACAGAGTTCAGCTTTATGACGTTGGATTGTAAACAGTGTTCAACTATTAGGCAACGGCATGTAAACAGTGTTCAACTATATGAATGTTGCTTGTAAACAGTGTACAACTATAAGGCAACGGCTTGTAAACAATGTTCAACTATCTGACGGTGGATTGTAAACAGTGTTCATCTATATGACGGTGGATTGTAAAGAGTGTTCAACTGTATGGCAACGGCTTGTAAACAGTGTTCAACTACATGACGTTGCATTGTAAACTGTTCAGCTATATCACAGCAGTTTGAATACATAGTTCAACTATATGACGTTGGATTGTAAACAGTGTTCAACTATAAGGCAACGGCGTGTAAACAGTGTTCAACTATATGAATATGGCTTGTAAACAGTGTTCAACTATAAGGCAACGGCTTGTAAACAGTGTTCAACTATATGACGGTGGCTTGTAAACAATGTTCAACTATAAGGCGACGGTTTGTAAACAGTGTTCAGTTATATGACGGTGGCTTGTAAACAGTGTTCAACTATATGTCGACAGCTTGTAAACAATGTTCAACTATATGACGATGAATTGTAAACAATGTTCAACTTGATGACGGAGTCCTTAATTGAAGATAGTTATGGTATATAGTGAAGCCTGATGGTGTTATCAATCATTTTTGTTGCATTTTGGAAGGCCCGGATAAAAACACATCAACAGAAGGAATCACCCAAACCAATAAACATGTGGGTAGCATGCACACATTTCTCGTGAAATCGAACATGCACGAATTGTCAACACCATTAGTGTGCACAAACATTGGGCCTATCACTCATTGTTCAACGATGCCACGCGTACCTCAAATTGAGAGAAACCAGGCAATCAGACGTTTCAGATGCTGCGCGTCATTTCAACGTAAACATAACCACGATTTACAGCCACCATCTTCGATACAACGCAACAGACCACAGATGACCTTCCTCGTAGCGGTCGTCCTAGGGTCACCTCGGCAAGTTCGGCACATTACCCGCCAACACCAGCGAGATATGTTTTTGTCTGCAAACCAAACTGCTCGAGACACTGGCACTATAGGAACACCTCGACGCCTTAGCTGGGACACTGTGATCCGACGCCTCCGTTCCAACAATCTCAGACGTCGCCGACCAGAGCGTCGACTTGTTCCTCAACCACGGTATCGTCGTGCACAACTTCAGTGGGCACAGAGTCATCAAAATTGGCGTCATCGTGAGTGGAGACGTGTCATCTTCTTTGATGAGAGTCGATTTTGTGTGTCCCATGCAGACAGAAGAGTCAGAATGTTGCGGCGTCGAGGTGATCGTTTCGCTGACAGAAACACGTTTTGGAATAGGATGTATGGGGTTGACCTACCATCATGATCTGCAGCTGGCCCGGGATTGGATTTAGTGCGAGACTTGGACCCACGTGCTTCCAGAATGTTGGTCAAGGTCGGGGACACGGCGTCACTGCTCAGCGTTATATCGACCAAGTGATCAGACCCCACATTGTTCCATTTTTCAAACAACGTCGTCAACACATTTTCCAACAGGATAACACTCCTCTCCATGTCGCCAGAGCTACCATGGCCATTCTCCAAAATACAGCAACTGTGTTTTATACCGTGGCCAGAGCTACCATGGCCATTCTCCAACAATACAACATCTGTGTTCTACCGTGGCCAGAGCTACCATGGCCATTCTCCAACAATACAACAACTGTGTTCTACCGTGGCCAGAGCTACCATGGTCATACTCCAACAATACAACAACTGTGATCTACCGTGGCCAGAGCTACCATGGCCATTCTCCAACAATAGGGCCTCTACAAATCGTCTGATCCACTCAATGTACAGGAGATGTGGGGCCGTGATCAATGCTAATGGCGGTCACACTAGGTATTGACTGACATGGCTGGCCAGAACCTGTGTAACCCCTTTACCTTTGGAATACTTAATGTCATCAGTCTTCATTCACATTTGTGTCTACCTGACCCTGTTTGTGTTTCTTGTATTTAATGTTGAGAATTACATACATGTATACTTTATACTCGACTTGCGTTGCTTTTGCGTGTGAGGATACCAGACCAAGAAATCGATATGTTGCATCTTGAGATGAGAGGCTGCGATAAAAACACTTAATTCGCAGAAGGTCTGGTCTGATTGTTCTCCGCCAGTGCTATAAATATAAACAGTGCCGTTCCCAAGGAAAACCTCTCTTCACCTGGACTGTAAAATAACGTTCAAATGGAAACAGATTTCTAGACAGAACCGGTTAATGCGAAAGAAGTCATCTCAGAGATCCCTGTAATTACGAACGAAGCCATTTCAGAGATTCCTGTAATTACGAACGTAGCCATCTCAGAGATCCCTGTAATTACGAACGTAGCCATCTCAGAGATCCCTGTAATTACGAACGTAGCCATCTCAGAGATCCCTGTAATTAAGAACGTAGCCATCTCAGAGATCCCTGTAATTACGAACGTTGCCATCTCAGAGATTCCTGTAATTACGAACGTAGCCATTTCAGAGATCTCTGTAATTACGAACGTAGCCATCTCAGAGATCCAAGTAATTACGAATGTAGCCATCTCAGAGATCCCTGTAATTACGAACGTAGCCATCTGAGAGATCCCTGTAATTACAAACGTAGCCATCTGAGAGATCCCTGTAATTACGAACGTAGCCATCTGAGAGATCCCTGTAATTACGAATGTAACAATTTCAGCTGCAGAGATCCCTGTTAATTCGAACGTAGCCATGTCAGAGATCCCTGTAATTACGAACGTAGCCATCTGAGAGATCCCTGTAATTACGAACGTAGTCATCTCAGAGATCCCTGTAATTACGAACGTAGCCATCTCAGAGATCCCTGTAATTACGAACGTAGCCATATCAGAGATCCCTGTAATTACGAACGTAGCCATCTCAGAGATCCCAGTAATTACGAACGTAGCCATTTCAGAGATCCCAGTAATTATGAACGTAGCCATCTCAGAGATCCCTGTAATTACGAACGTAGCCATATCAGAGATCCCTGTAATTACGAACGTAGCCATCTCAGAGATCCCAGTAATTACGAACGTAGCCATTTCAGAGATCCCTGTAATTACAAACGTAGCCATCTCAGAGATCCCTGTAATTACGAACGTAGCCATATCAGAGATCCCTGTAATTACGAACGTAGCCATCTCAGAGATCCCAGTAATTACGAACGTAGCCATTTCAGAGATCCCAGTAATTATGAACGTAGCCATCTCAGAGATCACTGTAATTACGAACGTAGCCATCTGAGAGATCCCTGTAATTACGAATGTAGCAATTTCAGCTGCAGAGATCCCTGCTAATTCGAACGTAGCCATCTCAGAGATCCCTGTAATTACGAACGTAGCCATTTCAGAGATCCCTGTAATTACGAACGTAGCCATCTGAGAGATCCCTGTAATTACGAATGCAACAATTTCAGCTGCAGAGATCCCTGTTAATTCGAACGTAGCCATCTGAGAGATCCCTGTAATTACGAACGTAGCCATCTGAGAGATCCCTGTAATTACGAACGTAGCCATCTGAGAGATCCCTGTAATTACGAACGTAACCATCTCAGAGATCCCTGTAATTACGAACGTAGCTATCTCAGAGATCTCTGTAATTACGAACGCAGCCATCTCAGACATCCCTGTAATTACGAACGTAGCCATCTGAGAGATCCCTGTAATTACGAATGTTACAATTTCAGCTGCAGACATCCCTGTAATTACGAACGTAGCCATTTCAGAGATCCCTGTAATTACGAACGTAGCCATCTGAGAGATCCCTGTAATTACGAACGTAGCCATCTCAGAGATCCCTGTAATTACGAACGTAGCCATCTCAGAGATCCCAGTAATTACGAACGTAGCCATCTCAGAGATCCCTGTAATTACGAACGTAGCCATCTCAGAGATCCCTGTAAATACGAAAGTAGCCATCTCAGAGATCCCTGTAATTAAGAACGTAGTCATCTAAGAGATCCCTGCTAATTCGAACGTAGCCATCTCAGAGATCCCTGTAATTACGAACATAGCCATCTCAGAGATCCCTGTAAATACGAAAGTAGCCATCTCAGAGATCCCTGTAATTAAGAACGTAGCCATCTAAGAGATCCCTGCTAATTCGAACGTAGCCATCTCAGAGATCCCTGTAATTACGAACATAGCCATCTCAGAGATCTCTGTTAATTCGAACGTAGGGATTCCAACGTTATTCCCACATTAAAAACACTTCCGGGTAATCGGATGGTATTCATGTAATAAAGCCCGTCTGTACAAACAAAATGTTCTGGCTAACGTGATTTAAGTTTGATTTCTCTGTTCATGTTAGTAATTCTTCTACCGGGTATGTTGTCGGTCAACAGTGGGTTCAGTGGTATCTGCACCGTCATTTCAACTCGTAAACATGTCTTTGACATTGTCATATACAACGTTAGTTTTAATACTCTGGGGGCGGTGGGGTAGCCTAGTGGTTAAAGCGTTGGCTCGTCACGACCCGGGTTCCAATCCCCACATGGGTACAATGTGTGAAGCCCATTTCTGGTGTTCCCCGCCGTGATGTTGCTGGAATATTGCTAAAAGCGGCGTAAAACCAAACTCAGTCAGTAAGTCAGTGTAATACTCTGCTCTCGCTTTTAATCATGTAATGCTGTTTGCACTGGCAGTATTATCCATTGTCATCTTTAGGATGGACCACCCACTATGGTATTTGTCATCTTTAGGATGAACCACCCACTATGATATTTGTCATCTTTAGGATGGACCACCCACTATGGTATAGTTCATCTTTAGGATGGACCACCCACTATGGTATTTGTCATCTTTAGGATGGACCACCCAGTATGATATTGGTCATCTTTAGGATGGCCCACCCACTATGCTATTTGTCATCTTTAGGATGGACCAACCATTATGGTATTTGTCATCTTTAGGATGGACCACCCACTATGGTATTTGTCATCTTTAGGATGGACCACCCACTATGGTATTTGTCATCTTTGGGATGGACAACCCACCATGGTTTTGGTCCTCTTTAGGATGGACCACCCACTTTGGTATTGGTCATCTTTAGGATGGACCACCCACTATGGTATTTGTCATCTTTAGGATGGACCACCCACTATGGTATTGGTCATGTGTATAATAGCCAACCCACTATGGTATTTGTCATCTTTAGGATGGACCACCCAATATGGTATTTGTCATCTTTAAGATGGACCATCCACTATGGTATTGGTCATGTGTATAATAGCCAACCCACTATGGTATTTGTCATCTTTAGGATGGACCACCCAATATGGTATTTGTCATCTTTAAGATGGACCACCCACTATGGTATTGGTCATGTGTATAATAGCCAACCCACTATGGTATTGGTCATCTGTAGAATGGACCACCCACTATGGTATTTGTCATCTTTAGGATTGACCACCCACTATGGTATTTGTCATCTTTAAGATCGACCACCCATTATGGTATTTGTCATCTTTAGGATGGACAACCCATTATGGTATTTGTCATCTTTAGGATGGATCACCCATTATAGTATTTGTCATCTTTAAGATGGACCACCGACTATGGTATTGGTCATCTGTAGAATGGACCACCCACTATGGTATTGGTCATCTTTAGGATGGACCACCCATTATGGTATTTGTCATCTTTAAGATCGACCACCCACTGTGGTATTTGTCATCTTTAGGATGGACCACTCATCATGGTATTTGTCATCTTTAGGATGGACAACCCATTATGGTATTTGTGATCTTTATGATGGACCACCCACTATGGTATTTGTCATCTTAAAATCGACCATCCACTATGGTATTTGTCATCTTTAGGATGGACCACCCACTATGGTATTTGTCATCTTTGGGATGGACAACCCACCATGGTTTTGGTCCTCTTTAGGATGGACCACCCATTTTGGTATTGGTCATCTTTAGGATGGACCACCCACTATGGTATTTGTCATCTTTAGGATGGACCACCCACTATGGTATTGGTCATGTGTATAATAGCCAACCCACTATGGTATTTGTCATCTTTAGGATGGACCACCCAATATGGTATTTGTCATCTTTAAGATGGACCACCCACTATGGTATTGGTCATGTGTACAATAGCCAACCCACTATGGTATTTGTCATCTTTAGGATGGACCACCCAATATGGTATTTGTCATCTTTAAGATGGACCACCCACTATGGTATTGGTCATCTGTAGAATGGACCACCCACTATGGTATTTGTCATCTTTAGGATTGACCACCCACTATGGTATTTGTCATCTTTAAGATCGACCACCCATTATGGTATTTGTCATCTTTAGGATGGACAACCCATTATGGTATTTGTCATCTTTAGGATGGATCACCCATTATAGTATTTGTCATCTTTAAGATGGACCACCGACTATGGTATTGGTCATCTGTAGAATGGACCACCCACTATGGTATTGGTCATCTTTAGGATGGACCACCCATTATGGTATTTGTCATCTTTAAGATCGACCACCCACTGTGGTATTTGTCATCTTTAGGATGGACCACCCATTATGGTATTTGTCATCTTTAGGATGGACAACCCACTATGGTATTTGTGATCTTTATGATGGACCACCCACTATGGTATTTGTCATCTTTAGGATGGACCACCCACTATGGTACTTGTCATCTTTAGGATGGACCACCCACTATGATATTGGTCATCTTTAGGATGGCCCACCCACTATGGTATTTGTCATCTTTAGGATGGACCAACCACTATGGTATTTGTCATCTTTAGGATGGACCACCCACTATGGTATTTGTCATCTTTAGGATGGACCAACCACTATGGTATTTGTCATCTTTATGATGGAAAACCCACTATGGTATTTGTCATCTTGAGGACGGACCATCCAATATGGTATTGGTCATCCTTAGGATGGACAACCCATTATGGTATTCGTCATCTTTAGGATGGACCACCCACTATGGTATTTGTCATCTTTAGGATGGACAACCCACTATGGTTTTGGTCATCTTTAGGATGGCCAACCCACTATGGTATTTGTCATCTTTAGGATGGACCACCCACTATGGTATTTGTCATCTTTAGGATGGACCACCCATTATGGTATTTGTCATCTTTAGGATGGACAACCTATTATGGTATTTGTCATCTTTAGGATGGACCACCCACTATGGTATTTGTCATCTTTAAGATCGACCATCCACTATGGTATTTGTTATCTTTAGGATGGACCACCCACTATGGTATTTGTCATCTTTAGGATGGACCACCCACTATGGTATTGTTCATCTTTAGGATGGACCACCCAGTATGGTACTTGTCATCTTTAGGATGGACCACCCACTATGATATTGGTCATCTTTAGGATGGCCCACCCACTATGGTATTTGTCATCTTTGGGATGGACCAACCACTATGGTATTTGTCATCTTTAGGATGGACCACCCACTATGGTATTTGTCATCTTTAGGATGGACCAACCACTATGGTATTTGTCATCTTTATGATGGAAAACCCACTATGGTATTTGTCATCTTGAGGACGGACCATCCAATATGGTATTGGTCATCCTTAGGATGGACAACCCATTATGGTATTCGTCATCTTTAGGATGGACCACCCACTATGGTATTTGTCATCTTTAGGATGGACAACCCACTATGGTTTTGGTCATCTTTAGGATGGCCAACCCACTATGGTATTTGTCATCTTTAGGATGGACCACCCACTATGGTATTTGTCATCTTTATGATGGACCACCCACTATGGTATTTGTCATCTTGAGGACGGACCATCCAATATGGTATTGGTCATCTTTAGGGTGGACCACCCATTATGGTATTTGTCATCTTTAGGATGGACCACCCACTATGGTATTTGTCATCTTTAGGATGGACAACCCACCATGGTTTTGGTCCTCTTCAGGATGGACCACCCACTTTGGTATTGGTCATCTTTAGGATGGACCACCCACTATGGTATTTGTCATCTTTAGGATGGACCACCCACTATGGTATTGGTCATGTGTATAATGGCCAATCCACTATGGTATTTGTCATCTTTAGGATGGACCACCCACTATTGTATTTGTCATCTTTAAGATGGACCACCCACTATGGTATTGGTCATCTGTAGAATGGACCACCCACTATGGTATTTGTCATCTTTAGGATGGACCACCCACTATGGTATTTGTCATCTTTAAGATCGACCACCCACTATGGTATTGGTCATCTTTAGGATGGACCACAAATTATGGTATTTGTCATCTTTAGGATGGACAACCCATTATGGTATTTGTCATCTTTAGGATGGATCACCCATTATAATATTTGTCATCTTTAAGATGGACCACCGACTATGGTATTGGTCATCTGTAGAATGGACCACCCACTATGGTATTTGTCATCTTTAGGATGGACCACCCATTATGGTATTTGTCATCTTTAAGATCGACCACCCACTGTGGTATTTGTCATCTTTAGGATGGACCACCCACTATGGTATTTGTCATCTTTAGGATGGACAACCCATTATGGTATTTGTCATCTTTATGATGGACCACCCACTATGGTATTTGTCATCTTTAAGATCGACCATCCACTAAGGTATTTGATATCTTTAGGATGGACCACCCATTATGGTATTTGTCATCTTTAGGATTAACAACCCATTATGGTATTTGTCATCTTTAGAATGGACCACCCACCATGGTATTGGTCATCTTTAGGATGGACCACCCATTATTGTATTTGTCATCTGTAGAATGGACCACCCACTATGGTATTTGTCATTGTGTCACATTGCTCCCGAGTTAGAATCGGTCACTCCTCTTCCCCCAGCAGCCCCGAGTAAGAGCAGGACTTCAGCAACCCTTTTAATCACTAAAGACGAATATGCTTGTCACAGGAGGGGACGAGTGGGAACGGGTGCTCAGGCACGCTGATGTATTTGATAGATGTCGCTAGATGTATGCTCATGGCGTCAATCATTGGACTGTCTGGTCCAGACTCTGTTGGGTGCGGCGTAAAACAATCAAACAAGGGAACAATGACGTCACACCACCAGGGTAAACCACCACGTCTTGGCGGGTCTCCATGGCTGCGTATCTGTCACACCACCAGGGTAAACCACCACGTCTTGGAGGGTCTCCCTGGCTGCGTATCTGTCACACCACCAGGGTAAACCACCACGTCTTGGCGGGTCTCCATGGCTGCGTATCTGTCACACCACCAGGGTAAACCACCACGTCTTGGCGGGTCTCCATGGCTGCGTATCTGTCACACCACCAGGGTAAACCACCACGTCTTGGCGGGTCTCCATGGCTGCGTATCTGTCACACCACCAGGGTAAACCACCACGTCTTGGCGGGTCTCCATGGCTGCGTATCTGTCACACCACCAGGGTAAACCACCACGTCTTGGCGGGTCTCCATGGCTGCGTATCTGTCACACCACCAGGGTAAACCACCACGTTTTCGCGGGTCTCCATGGCTGCGTATCTGTCACACCACCAGGGTAACCCACCACGTCTTGGAGGGTCTCCATGGCTGCGTATCTGTCACACCACCATTGTAAACCACCACGTCTTGGCGGGTCTCCCTGGCTACGTATCTACGCATTGAATATTTTATGACCGCTTCATCCGCCATGTCCAGCAGTTTTGGTCAGGTGGCGTGTCGGGATGGCCTGTCTCCAGGTTACTCGAAATCAGCGTTGTTGTTGTTGTTGTTGTTTTTGTTGTTGCTGCTCTTGCTGAAAATACTACAAAGGTGATATAACTAGTCTACTATTTGCTATTTGATCAGATATATGTCAACGGAAGCAGAACATAACACATTAAGTTTGTCTTTTTGTTTATCATGTCGAGCTTTGAACAACCTTCAAACCTGTTTCTACTACAATACGATATCAAAAGCTTAGAGTATATTTTGCTATTTGTAAACGTTCAGAGGTTATTGTTGCACAGATAAAACGTTCAGATATTATTGTTGTAGAGATAATACGTTCAGATATTATTGTTACACAGATAAAACGTTCAGATATTATTGTTGTACATATAAAACGTTCAGATATTATTGTTGCACAGACAAAAGTTCAGATATTATTGTTGTAGAGATAAAACGTTCAGATATTATTGTTGCGCAGATAAAACGTTCAGATATTATTGTTGCACAGATAAAACGTTCAGATATTATTGTTGCACAGATGAAACGTTCAGATATTATTGTTGCTAAGATAAAACGTTCAGATATTATTGTTGCTAAGATGTACCGTTCAGATATTATTGTTACACAGATAAAACGTTCAGATATTATTGTTACACATATAAAACGTTCAGATATTATTGTTGTACATATAAAACGTTCAGATATTATTGTTGCTAAGATAAAAAGTTCAGATATTGTTGTACAGATAAAACGTTCAGATATTATTGCTGTAGAGATGATACGATTATTCAACTTGCTCATTTTCGACAACCCGATGATGGTGATGACGTGGTTGCACCACGAAGTATTTACCGTGTGAGACAATTTGTCCTTTATCTTTATTTATGTTGTGGATGTAAAAGTATCGCACCGAAAACTCTCAGCAGAAGGCACGATGAAAACTCTCAGCAGAGAGCACGATGAAAACTCTCAGCAGAGGGCACGATGAAAACTGTCAGCAGAGGGCACGATGAAAACTCTCAGGAGAGGGCACGATGAAAACTCTGTGTAGAGAGCACGATGAAAACTCAGCGGAGGGCACGATGAAAACTCTCAGCAGGGGGCACGATGAAAACTCTCAGCAGAGGGCACGATGAAAGCTCTCAGCAGAGGGCACGATGAAAACTCTCAGCAGAGGGCACGATGAAAACTCTCAGCAGAGGGCACGATGAAAACTCTCTGTAGAGGGCACGATGAAAACTCTCAGCAGAGGGCACGATAAAAATATGGATGTGAATAGTACAGACGTAGAAGTGGCAGCCCTTGACATGTTGACCTCTTGACCTTTGCGTGAGTACCAATATAAGTGGTGGTATTCTTGACTATATCACCTAGCAACGCGTGCTGTTAAGCACGTGTTTTTAATGGTACATGTCGTCATGGTTACTGGCACTGTCTCCGCAGTAGAAGACAGCTACGTGCAGAGCTCCACCATGTTGTGTAAACCTACACTATAAGTATGTACCTGGCATCGTTCCTGTTAGTCTCACAGTCCGTCAATGGTTGTGTAAACCTACACTATAAGTATGTACCTGGCATCGTTCCTGTTATTCTCACAGTCCCTCAATGATTGTGTAAACCTACACCTTAAGTAAGTACCTGGCATGGCTGCTGTTAGTGTCACAGTCCCTCAGTGGTTGTGTAAACCTACATTATAAGTAAGTACCTGGCATGGCTGCTGTTAGTCTCACAGTCCCTCAACCAAACTGTTTGATCCCGTCCGTCTAGCACTGCCATTAATGCCAACGCTCTGGATGAAGCAAGTCTAGATTTCCCCAGGTATAGGGCTATCATCTACAAACAAACGAGCTCACTTCAGGGGTCAGGTTACAGAGGAGACATATCAAACTCCCTAGGGACAGAACTGTATACAAAGACTAACGATTAATCTCGTTACACGAATACGATTAAACGAATATAAATCATTTTGACAAATAAACCCATTTTAATTGAAAAGAAACCCTGTGAGATGGGAAATCCAGAACCCGAGGAAATCTAGACTTGCTTCATTTAGGACTTTACCGTCGCGGGGAGGGCTGGGCTGTAGGGGAAATCTAGACTTGCTTCATTTAGGACTTTACCGTTGCGGGGAGGGCTGGGCTGTAGGGGAAATCTAGACTTGCTTCATTTAGGACTTTACCGTTGTAGGGAGGGTTGGGCTGTAGGGGAAATCTAGACTTGCTTCATTCAGGACTTTACCGTTGTGGGGAGGGCTAGGCTGTAGGGGAAATCTAGACTTGCTTCATTTAGGACTGTACCGTTGCGGGGAGGGCTGGGCTGTAGGGGAAATCTAGACTTGCTTCATTTAGGACTTTACCGTTGCGGGGAGGGCTGGGCTGTAGGGGAAATCTAGACTTGCTTCATTTAGGACTTTACCGTTGTAGGGAGGGCTGGGCTGTAGGGGAAATCTAGACTTGCTTCATTTAGGACTTTACCGTTGTAGGGAGGGGTGGGCTGTAGGGGAAATCTAGACTTGCTTCATTTAGGACTTTACCGTCGCAGGGAGGGCTGGGCTGTATGGAAATCTAGACTTGCTTCATTTAGGACTTTACCGTTGTAGGGAGGGCTGGGCTGTAGGGGAAATCTAGACTTGCTTCATTTAGGACTTTACCGTTGTAGGGAGGGCTGGGCTGTAGGGGAAATCTAGACTTGCTTCATTTAGGACTTTACCGTTGTAGGGAGGGCTGGGCTGTAGGGGAAATCTAGACTTGCTTCATTTAGGACTTTACCGTTGCGGGGAGGGCTGGGCTGTAGGGGAAATCTAGACTTGCTTCATTCAGGACTTTACCGTTGTGGGGAGGGCTGGGCTGTAGGGGAAATCTACACTTGCTTCATTTAGGACTTTACCGTTGTAGGGAGGGGTGGGCTGTAGGGGAAATCTAGACTTGCTTCATTTAGGACTTTACCGTTGTAGGGAGGGCTGGGCTGTAGGGGAAATCTAGACTTGCTTCATTCAGGACTTTACCGTTGCGGGGAGGGCTGGGCTGTAGGGGAAATCTAGACTTGCTTCATTTAGGACTTTACCGTCGCAGGGAGGGCTGGGCTGTAGGGGAAATCTACACTTGCTTCATTTAGGACTTTACCTTTGTAGGGAGGGGTGGGCTGTAGGGGAAATCTAGACTTGCTTCATTTAGGACTTTACCGTCGCGGGGAGGGCTGGGCTGTAGGGGAAATCTAGACTTGCTTCATTTAGGACTTTACCGTCGCGGGGAGGGCTAGGCTGTAGGGGAAATCTAGACTTGCTTCATTTAGGACTTTACCGTTGCGGGGAGGGCTAGGCTGTAGGGAAAATAACATGGTTCAGGGACTGAACAGAACTGTGGTAACTTTAGCATCTGCCAACACTTAATCAACAAACACAGTGTGTGGCAGGAGGCTGGTGTGCCGAGGGTCTAGTCCTGCAACAAGTATGTGGAATGGACATACATAGTCTGTAATCAGGCAAGTCTGTTTGAAGTGACTGCATGGAGAAAGGCTCCCTGGGAATTCTATTTAGGAAATAGTCACATTCGTATAACTAGTTATCCTCACTTATAACACACGTGGCCTGAGCCCCAGAGTGACTATAATTATGACTAAGGTTTAATTGTGTAACACACGGAGTGTTGCTTTCACTGGCCCGCTACACGTTTTCAAAGAGTCACATACATGTATTTGCTGGAGATGTTACTGAGCTACGCGGCATTTACTGTTTATGATGGAATTTACATATCATAAAAGTACGAACTTTAACATTTGGAGGCAAATTCAAACTCCTGGATAATTTATTCATGTATTGGGTATTCCAGATAAAACTGCTGTTTGTCAAGCAAAGTTCCAAATCACAAAGATTTCAAAATATGAATGGAAGGGCTAGGAGTTAAGGGCAGGACTACTCTGGTTAGACACCCAGGTGAGAGGACAGAGCTGGGCAAGAGGGCCAATACATCTCCCTGTCGTTTAAACCTTTATCTGACGGTTGTAACATATGTAATTGATCAGGACCCAGCAGGTGTAGCCCCTGGGTAGTTAGTGTCTGAATCTCTCATCTGACTTGGCTCCTTCCAGTAAATGGAGCCCTGTTTCTCACAGAATATATCTTCAGTGACTAAACGTTGGGGTCTGTACGTGTTCCTATAGCTGTTTCAGAGTAGTGTGCAGTTAACTTTTCCGCCCACGCCATTTCTCCCCGTTAGCATTTAGTTGCTAAGTGTTTGGTAATAC
The DNA here is from genome assembly GCF_003918875.1 of Haliotis rubra. Lineage (NCBI taxonomy): Eukaryota > Metazoa > Mollusca > Gastropoda > Lepetellida > Haliotidae > Haliotis > Haliotis rubra. Next base: position 195,057 of record NW_025765125.1, on the reverse strand, counting down.
GCTCGCTGATATTAAAGGTGACAGTTTGAAGACGAACAAAGGTGCTTTTGACGACTGGAAACAAATTTGGTTGGGACCTGGCACGGCTCACGCAATCTTCTCCTGTAGGGTGGGTGATTGAATGGTGTGGGGGTTGGTGTGGATGTGAATTTATCTTCCTAGGTGGCCTTTGCACACACACACACACACACACACACACACACACACACACACACACACACACACACACACACACACACACACACACACACACACACACACACACGAACGCACACGCACGCGCACACACACACACACGAGCGCACACACACATATACGCACATCAAATATCACATGTTATCATTTTATGTCAGTTAACATCAATTTATTAAGAGTCGGTCATTTCGGATCTGAACAGTTTTCAACAATATGACATCAAGGGACAAGCAATGTATACTTCACTCACTACCTTTTTATACCCAAATGGGGATTCGAACCCGGGTGTGGCACAGCAGGTGTCTCCAGGGACTTAGCAAACCTCCTTATTCTGGCTGTGAAACTTTACTAACATCTTAATTAAAATGAAATAGAATCCTATAAAGTTTGGATGGTTTCAGCAAGTAATGAGAACACAATAATTACAACATTAATTTCACCTTGACAAACACAAATTATGAAAGCGCGCAATGTTGCAGATTTTTGTGACAAAAACTGCGTAATAAAAGACTGTTTTAATACCAAGAGCATATTTTTCAGTCTGTCATCATCAACAAACTGCATTTATTCTATACGAGAAAAAATGCTATCTTGTAACGCAAACGTGTTGCAGATATACATTTTCACATTTGGTGAGCGATTGACACCATTGAGGAAGTCGCCATGCAAGTGGGAATGCCCTTGCAGCTGGTCGCAATCGACCTTCACCCCGGTTGCAGGGTCAAAGGTTAGAGCTCTCCCCGATCTGAATGTCAGAGCTATTGTCGGTGTTCGCGCACTGTTGGTGATAGTGTTGGCTACATTTAGAGACAATTCAGTGCATCGGTACCTTCAAGCTGCTGACATGGCGACAGAAGAAGGGAGAAACGTGGTCATTGTCATAGATGACAGCGAGTTCTCGGAATATGCATTCGACTGTGAGTAGAACTAGCAGCCCTGTGCAGCAATAATTTACACATCCTAAAACATCCAGTGTCTAGTCCAGACGAACACAAACCGCAAAAACCGACAGGGCCGTTCCGCGAAATAATAATTCATAGGTTTAGCGTGCGGGGGTGGACATTTTAACTATCTGTGAATGAAAACATATTCTAGATAACATTGCACACATGTCAAATTGAGTCACCCAGTCTAGCATGAGTCTGAGGTTGTTGAACATGCACGCCGAACATTGTCACGATATCTCATTCTGGTGCACTGACTAGCTGCAGCAACAGACGCAGGGCAGAGCATCACTTGATCATACCGATACTGAGATACGGTGATTTCTTCATTTTTCATATATCGTATTCGATTTGAGAAACGTTTCCCCATCACGATCATTAATAATAACTCACGTTGCCATTTTCGACGTTCTCCTTTATTCGAGGTTATCATCACACAGGTTGAAGTGTACATTCACATAGGGACTTGCGGGCAGTGTTTCTTTCTTTCTTTGTTTCAATCAGTCATCAGAGTTCAAGATCAAAATATGTCCCCATTCCTTACATATATATCTATAGTAGTAGTAATAGTAGTATGATGGGCAGGTAAACTGATCCTGGTGATCAGGAAGGGAGACAATGCCTTACTTAGGTGAGATGTGAAGACAGGATTTCCTGGGAGTTTTGGGGCAGTTGGAGGTCTTGTTGAGACATAATTGTACTGATGTTGAAAAGATACTATGAGTCAAGTTTATTTCTGTTTGGTAAATATCATATATACTTCTCATCAAAAGTTTAGACTCACTAGTGTAAATATAGCCACTTACTTCAGGCAAGTGTTCTAAACTAAATTTTGCAAAAATATTCCATACTGTTTAGGAGTACTGTTTGCACATGAACTGATGTATTGTATAACAAATTCGTAACATTGAAAAGATTATTGTCATTAGTTCAGTAAATGATGAAAATCTTTGGAAATTGTGAATTCTTAACAAAACTTTACACCACGACGCAGCTGTTCATATGTACGATATTTGCTCATGCTTTTCAGCAGTTTGATGCATGATCCTCGTGTAATTCATCTGCATAAAGTTTGCAGTTGGTCCCCCAAATTAGTGGAGAAATCAACCTTCAGTATAATAAAATATCATTTATATACATAACATATAGTGAGTGTTTTAAGTGAGTCTTTGGCGTGAAGTATATTACGATTTAAAACTGTATAACACGAGGAAGTAACTATAATGCTTTGGTATGTTTCTAACATGAAACAAGTACTAAATAGAAAAAACTTATGCCATGAGTGTGAAAAGAACAGCTAACTAGCTTCTGTCGCTGAACTATTAGTGATGTAATTTTTATTGTGATGTCCTGGAAACTGATACTGTCAATAGCCTCCAAAGCATTGTGATGTCCCGGAAACTGATGCTGTCAATAGCCTCCAAAGCATTGTGATGTCCTGGAAACTGATACTGTCAATAGCCTCCAAAGCATTGTGATGTCCTGGAAACTGATACTGTCAATAGCCTCCAAAGCATTGTGATGTCCTGGAAACTGATACTGTCAATAGCCTCCAAAGCATTGTGATGAAATGGTACTGATATCTCTAGGGATAGAGTTTGATCTCACTCAAGGGTGGATGTCCCCCGCTGTGATATTGCTGGAATATTTCTATAAGCAGCGTAAAACCATGCTCACTCACTCACTCACTCACAGCCTGGTTCCCTGGGTCTGTTGCGCCTGCGCTAACGCTCCGACACTGACCCAGGCAACCACTGCCGAATGGCGGCCTTCACTGCAGGGAGACGCGCCATACATTTACTATAGAAAAATCCGAGAACGTGTGGTTAGAATTTTTTCATAGCATTTTCATCGATACTGTGGCAAAGTATACGTCACCAGAAAAACACCCATCGTTACTTTCAGTGTACAAACACGTTATTTAAGCAGTTTCGAAACACGAAAATCGTCGTTGCATTGGCTATATGTAAACAATTACACACACCCTATATTCATCACCGACATGTGCTTTGATATTTCGTGTCAGATAGGTATTGCCACGAAATCGTACACATAAAACATGGATCTGAACGACCACATTGATTGAATATAGTTAGCATCTTTATTTTAGCAAATTTGATGACGAAATTATCGCCGAGTATGTCCCGTGTCTTCCATCGTTTCATGGTAGGTTTAGCGGATATATTGTTTGATCGCCTTGTGAAATTACAAGGTAAAGCGTTTAGATCATATGGATGATGTTAATGACAGGATATGTCATTCTGATATTTAGCCTCTACAAAACAACTTGAAACAGTTAGCATATATACCAATATTATTCAGAAATGTTTATGATTATAATAAACATGGTGAATCAAATGATCTATATACAAAAATGCACACACATATACAGCTCAAAACAATGAATTTTATATTTTATATTACTAAATTGAATATATCAAAATACATGGTATGATCAGTATGTTAATACATCGGTATAACATATATACTGAGTCAAAAAAGAAACTTCACAAAATGTAATTTGAAAAATAATGAATAATCTTTCTCTGATGATACATCTATGTATCCGAAATGGGATCCCTATCTTTCGACTCTAGAAAAACGTTAGCAAAACCCACTCAAACCCATCCATTCGTTGTGCAAATGACGTTAGTGCCAAATCAGGTTTTGCATGTGCAGTCGATCACGTGATCTTCGCACCGAAGTTTTCTTCATATGCATGTGTTTGCATTGGCCTCAAGAATTGAAAAAACACTTTTAAACCACAGTTCTAACGGTACTTGAAATGCCACGATTGTTATGTGCAACGTGAACGTGCCGTTGGCATGTTGCAAGCGGGAAGATCAGTTATTAACGTCGCAAGAGCAATGGGATGCAGCCGTCGTACTGTGCATGACTTGCGAGGTCGTCTACAACAAACTGGCACCACTTCTAATCGCCCAAGGTCGGGTCGTCCACGTGTGACGTCACGAGCAGAAGACCGTCAAATCGTCCTACGCCACCTACGTGACAGATTTCTGCCGGCTGTTAACCAGGGCTGAGACGCTTAGAGGTCGACTGTCCTCACAGACCATTCGAAATCGGTTGCGGGCTGCCAATCTCCATTCTCGACGTCCATATCGTGGGACAATATTGACGCCGTTTCATCAACGTCAACGTCTGCTGTGGGCTCAACGTCACCTCCAATGGACCCAGAGAGACTGGAATCGAGTCGTCTTTAGCGATGAATCCAGGTTTACCCTCAGATTCGCGGACGGCGGGCATAGAGTCTGGAGACGACGTCGTGAACGGTATGCCCAATGTTGTGTACAGGAAGTCGACAAATTCAGGGGCGGAAGTTGCATGGTGTGGGGCGCTTTCTGTGGGAACAACCCTTCCCGACTTCTGGTCATCCGTGGAAACCTCACAGCTGCTGCTTACCGCGACCAGGCGCTCACCCCTGAACTTGTTCCTTTCATGGCGGCTCATGGCCCAGGTCTACAGTTCCAGCATGATAATGCTCGGCCGCATACTGCGATGTTGACACGAAATTTCCTTCAAAACGCTGGAATCAACGTCATGGACTGGCCATCGAGGTCCCCTGACCTTCATCCAATAGAGCACGTTTGGGATGCACTTGGGAGAAGGCTTCGTGGTCTTAGGAACCAACCTCAGAATTTGCAGAAACTTGGCACTGCCTTGCAAGAGCAATGGCGCAGAATCCCCAACCATGTGTTCACAAGCATCAGGCAGTCGATGAGGAGACGGTGTTTGGTAGTGATGAATGCGAGGGGCAGCCATACACGATATTGAACTGAGAAATTTCGCTTTTTTATTCATGTGACTTGACATTCTGTATACCCATGTTTTGGAACGGCGGTGTAGCCTAATGGAACTGATTATGGCACTGTCAGTGTATCGAGTACATCACACAGATCTCAGCAATGAAATAATAACAATTTAACCATCTTACCATCTCTTGTTCTTTTATAGTGCCCTGAAGAAAGAATGTGAAGTTTATTTTTTGACTCAGTATATGTGAAGAAGAACTTTTAGACAAATGAACATTCCACTATTTGTGAACTGTTGAATTAAGGGTGATTTTTACCAATGATACCTGTCATGAGAACTGTAGTTTTTATGGCTTTAAGCCAGTATCAGAGTATACATTTGCGGTACATTGATTATTTTGAGCATGATTACCCTGGTGTTATTAGAATACATCTGATACAAATCATCTGATGTAAGCAATTTTTCAGTCAGATATCAGTTAACTAGTTTGGTTAAATGCTGCTATGGACTCTTTTCTTTATTTTATTATACTTTACAGCAGTGCATGCATACATAATTCAACACACCATCAGTGATTTTGCTTTGAATTTTGGGTAATTTGCTGTGTACTTGTTGACCAGTTCACTATTGTGATTATGGTTTTTTTAATCAAAAGTTTATGGTGTGTATCTTGAACTTGTATCTTTATATAGATATTTGGTATTGTGTTAACACCTAAACTTATTTGGACTAAAGCACTAACTACTCTTGGTGCACAGAGTAAAAAGGCTGTTATGGCATTGTACAGATGTCAAAAGAAAGTTGAAAATAAACCATGTCAAGATTAATTATGATATTTAATGCTATGATTGTTCCTATAGTGTGTAATGGTGCAGAAGTATAGGGGACCTCATACTGTAAAATTATTGAAGATATACAGCATAAAATGCGTAAACGGTTTCTCAAAACAATGTTATGGTTTGGGGAGAATGTGGCAGAACCCCTCTCCAACTTGTGCACACCACAAGCCCTATAAGGTATTAGTGCAGGCTACTGTATTTGGATGAACGCAAACTGCCTCGCCAATGCCGTACCTCAAATTAAATATATTCTGTTTAGACTCATTCATATTTAGAATATTCTGATTTGAATATGTACGGTTAGCACAAGATGTGAAGATATTTATTCGCCTGATTCCTTCTATTAACAGCATTTTAAATCACTGTTAAATGTGGAAAAGAATCTTACACTCCATATCCCTGTACACCTAAGACTAGCCATGGCTCTTTTCAGTTGTAGTAGGTTTAAACTTCCAGTCGATTTTGGAAGATACACAACTTTCCCATACACTGAATGACTGTAAATATTGTATCTTTTGTTGAAGATGAGTTTCATATTCATGTATTGCTTGTAGGTGAGCATTACTCAACCATAAGAATTATGTATAGGTCTTAAACAATTATATATAAAGTCCCGCACTGTAACATTTGTTATCAGATCGATGATCATGCTGTTGATCTCTGGATTGCCTGGTCCAGACTCGATTATTTACAGGCCGCGCCATATTGCTTGAATACAGCCGAGTGCAGCCTTAAACAACAAACCAACCAACATCTTTTATCGAAATTCTTTCATCTGAAAACTTCGACAGACAGACAAGACAACTTTGATGTTGTATATTACTCATGTCTATATTTATGTTAAACAGCTAAGGGAATTGTAATAGAATGGCTTCATTGGCATGCGTGTTTCATGCAATCAAAGATAGTCTGTATTAAACTGTCTGTTTATTGTGATCGTAATACCAACAGGTTTCAAAACTGAATGTACTCCATTCCCCACCCCTCTCCAATCCCACATATAGCTACAGTGATTTTATGTAATAGGAAATGGACACATTATGAAATATTAATAGCTGTTTTTTACTAAACATGTCTTTAACGAACATGAGCCCCATCTGGGAGTATTGTGCATCAGTGTGTTTTAGACAATGCGCACTTTTCTTTTTATGAGTCGGCTCTTTCAAAACAAGCTAAAACACACACAGTTATGAATATTTCATAATGTGTCCGTTTTCCTATTATATACAAAACTGTAGCTATATATGGGTTGGGGAATGGGGTACTTTCAATGTTATATATAATGGTCCGATGTGTAATCGACTTCCCAGTAGAATCACGCAGATGTTGCCATACTATGACTATGTTTAAAGGTCACATGCAACGTAAAACACAACTTTGCAGATTCTGATACCTTTCGGTATGGACTTACCGAAACAAATCATCAAAAATGCAAATTGAACTTATAAAGGTCTAAAAATAACGCGATGAACAAAGACGCGCGAAATCGTAGTTCAAACGATTCACTAATTTTCATTTTGGGGGAATTCAAGTGGTTCCAACAGCTGGGCTGCGCTCATAGCACATACGCAGTGAAATAGTTTCGCGCAACTTGGAAGTGGGTTGTCCGGTGAATACTCCGTGAAGGCTTTGATGTGAGCTATTTTTCTAATGTTTCGTTGATATCTCACATGCGCGAGCATTTTATATGTTATGACAGTAAATTAACTGTTTATATAATTTCATTTGTCTATTTCACCACACGTTCTTCTTAACGAGTCACTTTCTCAATTCGCTACTTAAAAGCAATGTCATTATTTAGCATTGACAGAATTTCTAACTGTGATATAGATATGTCGTTGTCACAGACAAATCTCAATGTCTTGTTTTATTGACACCTGTGTATCTGCCTGCCTGTCTGCTAATGACAATGTTCAATACGCAACTGCTATCACTGACTACATGCATTTTGAACTTAACACCTATCAGGCTATACACCATAAACAAGACGCATTGATTTATGGCCCGAGTTCGGTCTCTGTCACATTATGTAATTACACAGACAGGAGAGGTGATACTTGAACACGTGACATGTTATGATGTCTGTTGATTGCAAAATGTTATATACAAACAATGAGCATGTATTTACAAAACCCAACATCTCTATATATACACACACAATGAGCCGTGAGGGCATCTGCAAATGAACCAGCCGTTAAACTTGAATGCACACCCACCCGCTCATTATGCCAAATGAAAACAAATAATAAATAGGCCATATTCTTCTAATATTATACCATTTTTGAAAGCACATACATTGATAAAAAACCATTGTTGAATGAATTATTTATGTGTTTCAAATGTATTAGAAATAATAATTAATAATAATAATTAATTATTTAATGTGGTAACAACCATTTTCTAGTTACTATTACTGGGCGTTCAGTTTATTTCCAACACACAAAACAGGAGAAATGGGGGCCACTTCATCGAATTACACGTCATCATATTTGCTAAAATATAGATGCTAGCTATATTCAATCAATGTGGTCGTTCAGATCCATGTTTTATGTGTACAATTTTGTGGCAATAGCGAGCTGACACGAAATATCAAAGCACATGTCGGTGATGAAAATAGGGTGTGTGTCATTGTTTACATATCGCCCATGTAACGATGATTTTCGTGTTTCGAAACTGCTTAAATAACGTGTTCGTACACTGAAAGTAACAATGGCCGTTGTTCTGGTGACTTATATTTTGCCATAGTATCGATGAAAATGCTGTGAAAAAAATCCAACAACCGGTTCTCGGATTTTTCTATAGTAAATGTATGGCGCGTCTCCCTGCAGTGAAGGCCGCCATTCGGCAGTGGTTGCCTGGGTCAGCGTCGGAGCTTTAGCGCAGGTGCAACAGACCCAGGGAACCAGGCTGACTCACTCAAGGGTGTCTCACATTGGGCTATACAAAACCGAATTAATTCCCATTGACTTCTATACTAATGTTGTAGTTTTTTTTAAATTAACAAAGATATCAACAGCTTTTAAAGAAGCAATAAAAATATACAATATGACCGCCTCAGCCAGCTCCTTTTCCGAGTACAGGAAGTACAGACCAACCCCAGTTCTGCACAAAATGTCAACCGCTTGAAACTGTCCTGTGATCACATTCAGTATAAGTTCAGTATATGTAAAATAAGACAGCACTAAACATTTAAGACTATGGTATATGTACTCTGAGGGGGGAGTGAGTGAGTCCGGTATACACTCCTACGACTGTGTTCATCAGGCAGACTGTTTCCTATCTGGAGATGTGTGATTGAAAATGTTTATGTCTGTACCGCCATTTTTATAAGCATGCAGGAAGAATTGAGACTTCCTCATGTTTCACTAAAGACATAAAGATTTATCACGTGACTGGTTCCCTTCTCACGTTGACCTGACCCTTGTACTGGGGATGCATCTGAGGTTGAGGTATCCAGGGAGAGTCAAGGGTTTCTTGTCATCTAAAACTGAGGGATATCAACCAATAAGGGAAATTAAGTGATAGTCAATCTCCATAACACACTTCGAGTGAAAGTAGACTGAGTGAATGAGTACGGTTTTAGCAATATTACATCAATATCAATAAAGAGCAATAAAGAGATTGATCTGGCCTAGCTAGTTCTTCCCCAACCCTTGCTCTTATATCAAAAGGGGGAGATTCTGACCTAGCTAGGCTACTTCTTCCCCCACCCTTGCTCTTATATCAAAAGGGGAAGTTTCTGGCCTAGCTAGGCTACTTCTTCCCCCACCCTTGCTCTTATATCAAAAGGGTGAGTTTCTGGCCTAGCTAGGCTACTTCTTCCCCCATCCTTCCTCTTATATCAAAAGTGGGAGTTTCTGGCCTAGCTAGGCTACCTCTTCCCCCACCCTTGCTCTTATATCAAAAGGGTGAGTTTCTGACCTAGCTAGGCTACTTCTTCCCCCACCCTTCCTCTTATATCAAAAGGGGGAGTTTCTGGCCTAGCTAGGCTACTTCTTCCCCACCCTTGCTCTTATATCAAAAGGGGGAGTTTCTGGCCTAGCTAGGCTACTTCTTCCCCACCCTTGCTCTTATATCAAAGGGGAGTTTCTGGCCTAGCTAGGCTACTTCTTCCCCACCCTTGCTCTTATATCAAAAGGGGAGTTTCTGGCCCTAGCTAGGCTACTTCTTCCCCCATCCTTGCTCTTATATCAAAAGGGGGAGTTTCTGGCCTAGCTAGGCTACTTCTTCCCCCACCCTTGCTCTTATATCAAAAGGGGGAGTTTCTGGCCTAGCTAGGCTACTTCTTCCCCCACCCTTCCTCTTATATCAAAAGGGGGAGTTTCTGGCCTAGCTAGGCTACTTCTTCCCCCACCCTTGCTCTTATATTAAAAGGGGGAGACATGTTATGTCTCTAACTGATTAACGGCGACCCCACCGCCCCGAAACTAACTAACTAACTAACTTCATAAGGTAAGAGCCTCGGCTGATTCTGAGCTATTGTTCTGAGTGACAGGATGTGAGACTCTAAGCACCCTGTATCTTGTACATTTCAGTCTATGTGCTGCAAGTGCATCGTCCCGGCGACAACATCACACTAGTCCACTGCTTGGAGTACACATCTCTCATCCATGCACGTAAGTAGCTGTCAGTGGCCAGTGTCTAACGATGTCCACTGTGTTGCAGTCTATATGGACCACACCCACCGAGGCTCGGACCACATCATACTGGTGCATGTACCAGAGTACACTCACCTGACTCAGGCCCGTGAGTACTAACCCTGCATCACCACTGGGGTGTAGCTGCTGCTGTAACAGTGTTGTAATGTTGCTGTAACTGCTACTGTAACATTGTTGTAATGTTGCTGTAACTGCTACTGTAACATTGTTGTAATGTTGCTGTAACTGCTACTGTAACATTATTGTAATGTTGCTGTAACTGCTGCTGTAACATTGTTGTAATGATGCTGTAACTGCTACTGTAACATTGTTGTAATGATGCTGTAACTGCTGCTGTAACATTGTTGTAATGATGCTGTAACTGCTACTGTAACATTATTGTAATGATGCTGTAACTGCTGCTGTAACATTGTTGTAATGATGCTGTAACTGCTACTGTAACATTGTTGTAATGATGCTGTAACTGCTGCTGTAACATTGTTGTAATGTTGCTGTAGCTGCTACTGTAACATTGTTGTAATGTTGCTGTAACTGCTACTGTAACATTGTTGTAATGTTGCTGTAACTGCTACTGTAACATTATTGTAATGTTGCTGTAACTGCTGCTGTAACATTGTTGTAATGATGCTGTAACTGCTACTGTAACATTGTTGTAATGATGCTGTAACTGCTACTGTAACATTGTTGTAATGTTGCTGTAACTGCTACTGTAACACTGTTGTAATGATGCTGTAACTGCTACTGTAACACTGTTGTAATGTTGCTGTAACTGCTACTGTAACATTGTTGTAATGTTGCTGTGACTGCTACTGTAACATTGTTATAATGTTGCTGTAACTGCTACTGTAACATTGTTGTAATGTTGCTGTAACTGCTACTGTAACATTGTTGTAATGTTACTGTAACTGCTGCTGTTGGTGTCACAGCCCTGTAACTGCTGCTGTAACATTGTTGTAACATAGCTGTAACTGCCTCTCTGCCTGCTTCACTAGTCTGAGTTCTGTGAACCTTTCTCTCTGTGTGTGTTTTCTGTGAAACGTCATTATATTTGTGTATATTGCATCTATGTGCATCTGTGTGTACTGCACCTTTTGTATTTGTATATTGAATCTGTGTATCTGTATATATTCCATCTGTCCACCTCTATAAGTGTGTATATCTGTCTATATTGCATCTGTGTATGTGTGTATATCTGTCTATATTGCATCTCTCTGTGTGTATGTCTATCCTGCATCTATGTATGTGTGTATGTGTCTATCCTGCATCTGTGTATGTGTGTATATCTGTCTATATTGCATCTGTGTATGTGTGTATATCTGTCTATATTGCATCTCTCTGTGTGTATGTGTCTATCCTGCATCTCTGTGTGTATATCCGTCTATATTGCATCTGTGTATGTGTGTATATCTGTCTATATTGCATCTCTGTATGTGTGTATATCTGTCTATATTGCATCTCTGTATGTGTGTATATCTGTCTGTATTGCATCTCTGTATGTGTGTATATCTGTCTATATTGCGTCTCTCTGTGTGTATGTGTCTATCCTGAATCTCTGTATGTATATCCGTCTATATTGCATCTGTGTATGTGTGTCTATCCTGCATCTGTGTATGTATGTATATCTGTCTATATTGCATCTCTGTATGTGTGTATATCTGTCTATATTGCATCTCTCTGTGTGTATGTGTCTATCCTGCATCTCTGTGTGTATATCCGTCTATATTGCATCTGTGTATGTGTGTATATCTGTCTATATTGCATCTCTGTATGTGTGTATATCTGTCTATATTGCATCTCTGTATGTGTGTACATCTGTCTATATTGCATCTGTGTGTGTGTGTATCCTGCATCTGTGTATGTGTGTATATCTGTCTATATTGCATCTCTGTGTGTGTGTGTCTATCTGTCTATATTGCATCTCTGTATGTGTGTATATCTGTCTATATTGCATCTCTGTATGTGTGTATATCTGTCTGTATTGCATCTCTGTATGTGTGTATATCTGTCTATATTGCGTCTCTCTGTGTGTATGTGTCTATCCTGAATCTCTGTATGTATATCCGTCTATATTGCATCTGTGTATGTGTGTCTATCCTGCATCTGTGTATGTATGTATATCTGTCTATATTGCATCTCTGTATGTGTGTATATCTGTCTATATTGCATCTCTCTGTGTGTATGTGTCTATCCTGCATCTCTGTGTGTATATCCGTCTATATTGCATCTGTGTATGTGTGTATATCTGTCTATATTGCATCTCTGTATGTGTGTATATCTGTCTATATTGCATCTCTGTATGTGTGTACATCTGTCTATATTGCATCTGTGTGTGTGTGTATCCTGCATCTGTGTATGTGTGTATATCTGTCTATATTGCATCTCTGTGTGTGTGTGTCTATCCTGCATCTCTGAATGTGTGTATATCTGTCTATATTGCATCTGTGTATGTTTATATATTTGTCTATATTGCATCTGTGTATGTGTGTATATCTGTCTATATTGCATCTCTCTGTGTGTATATCTGTCTATATTGCATCTCTCTGTGTTTGTGTCTATCCTGCATCTGTGTATGTGTGTATATCTGTCTATATTGCATCTCTGTGTGTGTGTCTATCCTGCATCTGTGTATGTGTGTATATCTGTCTATATTGCATCTGTGTATGTTTATATATCTGTCTATATTGCATCTGTGTATGTGTGTATATCTGTCTATATTGCATCTCTCTGTGTGTATATCTGTCTATATTGTATCTGTGTATGTGTGTATATCTGTCTATCCTGCATCTCTGTGTGTATATGAGTCTATATTGCATCTCTGTATGTGTGTATATCTGTCAGTGATTGTCAAAAGAATGAAAACAAGAAGACAATCACTGTGCACTTAAAAAAAAAAATTTTTTTGTAAAATATGTATACAGTCTTGGATTATCTTCTGACTTTGTGTAAAACATTGGTCCTACTTATACTTTTGTGTTATACCATGGGACAGGTTATCATTGCGAGTACTTCCAAACATTGGTCCTACTTATACTTTTGTGTTATAAAATAGGACAAGTTATTATTGTGAGTACTTCCAAACATTGGTCCTACTTATACTTTTGTGTTATACCATGGGACAAGTTATTATTGCGTGTACTTCCAACTATGACTGGAACCTGTTGACAACATATTTTACACCTGGGATTATGATGTTTGTGTGTGTGAAACCTTGGCCAACATATATTTTTGAAGAAACTGTGGACAATTAATGTTCTCCATGTGCCTCTGTTTCAATAGCAGCCTTGCTGACAGACCCGGTAGTCGTGGCAGAACTCATCAAAGAGGAAGAGGTCAAGGTCAAACACCTGGTTGAAAAATACAGTGAAAAGATGAAGAAAATCCATGTATGTCCTGCAATGTGGTCTTTCTGTTCTGGTCACTGGTATCAATACATGTATCTCCTGCAATGTCATATTTCTGTTCTGGACACTGGTATCAATACATGTATCACCTGCAATGTCGTCTTTCTGTTCTGGTCACTGGTATCAATACATGTATGTCCTGCAATGTAGACTTTCTGTTCTGGTCACTGGTAGCAATACATGTATGTCCTGCAATGTAGACTTTCTGTTCTGGTCACTGGTAGCAATATATGTATGTCCTGCAATGTCGTCTTTCTGTTCTGGACACTGGTATCAATACATGTATCTCCTGCAATGTCATCTTTCTGTTCTGGTCACTGGTATCAATACATGTATGTCCTGCAATGTAGACTTTCTGTTCTGGTCACTGGTAGCAATATATGTATGTCCTGCAATGCAGACTTTCTGTTCTGGTCACTGGTATCAATACATGTATGTCCTGCACTGTAGTCTTTCTGTTCTGGTCACTGGCATCAATACATGTATGTCTTGCAATGTCGTCTTTCTGTTTTGGTCATTAGTATCAATACATGTATGTCCTACAATGTCGTCTTTCTGTTCTGGTCTCTGGTATCAATACATGTATGTCCTGCAATGTAGTCTTTCTGTTCTGGTCACTGGTACCGATACATGTATGTCCTGCAATGTAGTCTTTCTGTTCTGGTCACTGGTATCAATACATGTATGTCCTGCAATGTCGTCTTTCTGTTCTGGACACTGGTATCAATACATATATCTCCTGCAATGTCATCTTTCTGTTCTGGTCACTGGTACCAATACTTGTATGTCCTGCAATGTGGTCTTTCTGTTCTGGTCACAGGTACCAATACATGTATGTCCTGCAATGTAGTCTTTCTGTTCTGGTCACTGGTATCAATACATGTATGTCCTGCAATGTCGTCTTTCTGTTCTGGTCACTGGTATCAATACATGTATGTCCTGCAATGTAGTCTTTCTGTTCTGGTCACTGGTACCAATACATGTATGTCCTGCAATGTAGTCTTTCTGTTCTGGTCACTGGTACCAATACTTGTATGTCTTGCAATGTCGTCTTTCTGTTCTGTCACTGGTATCAATAAGTGTATGTCCTGCAATGTAGTCTTTCTGTTCTGGTCACTGGTATCAATACATGTATGTCCTGCAATGTAGTCTTTCCGTTCTGTCACTGGTATCAATAAATGTATGTCCTGCAATGTCGTCTTTCCGTTCTGTCACTGGTATCAATAAGTGTATGTCCTGCAATGTAGTCTTTCTGTTCTGGTCACTGGTATCAAAACATGTATCTCCGGCAATATAGCCTTTCTGTTCTGGTCACTGGTATCAATACATGTATGTCCTGCAATGTCGTCTTTCTGTTCTGGACACTGGTATCAATACATATATCTCCTGCAATGTCATCTTTCTGTTCTGGACACTGGTACCAATACTTGTATGTCCTGCAATGTGGTCTTTCTGTTCTGGTCACAGGTACCAATACATGTATGTCCTGCAATGTAGTCTTTCTGTTCTGGTCACTGGTATCAATACATGTATGTCCTGCACTGTATTCTTTCTGTTCTGGTCACTGGTATCAATACAGGTATGTCCTGCAATGTAGTCTTTCTGTTCTGGTCACTGGTATCAATACAGGTATGTCCTGCAATGTAGTCTTTCTGTTCTGGTCACTGGTACCAATACTTGTATGTCTTGCAATGTCGTCTTTCTGTTCTGTCACTGGTATCAATAAATGTATGTCCTGCAATGTAGTCTTTCTGTTCTGGTCACTGGTTTCAAAACATGTATGTCCGGCAATATAGCCTTTCTGTTCTGGTCACTGGTATCAATACATGTATGTTCGGCAATATGGTCGTTCTGTTCTGGTCACAGGTATCAATATATGGATATGATTGCTTTGACCAATCCAAGGAGATTCCAGTTAGATTAAGAAACAAATCTATAAAAGGTTGAACATAACCGGTGTTCATGTGGATGTCTCTGTCCTACCACAAAGTTGAACCAAGATGTCATCAATGAGCAATTAACGGTTAACATAATGGTTTCTCAGTACAATTGAGATTCCATTTGCTTTCACACATGACATCAAGAGATCGGGATGTCATACCTGTCTCGGACAAGGTGTGATGTTTGGTGGATTATGATGTGGTTGTTTCTCCCTAACAGGTGGGCGGCAAGGTGAAGCAGATGACAGGCAAAGTTGGGGAGGCGATCATCGAGGCTGCCAAGGGAGAGAATGCTGCAATGATTGTTGTCGGAACTCGAGGCATGGGCAAGATGAGGAGGACATTTCTGGGCAGCGTCAGTGACTACTGTCTACATCACTCCCCAGTCCCGGTGCTTGTGTGCCGATATAAACCAGTGAATGAACTCAAGAAATAGGTCAACAATACCTTACATGGACAAGTGTACAAGTTCTTGTGTTTCCCAACTGAATGCGGAATAACTATATGAGGAGAGTCAATCCAAAAACTGGTCACTGACGCTACTTAGGACCGGGTGATATTTGCAGCAAGAAATAGGCACTTGACCATACCCATTAGTTGTGTGATATGAATATGTGATGTATAAAATGAGTTCTATGTTGAATCAGCAATATTTCAGCCATATCTCGACAAGACAAAGTGTGCTTTCATCCACATTTGAAGTACAACATTTAACTCATTTTTTTTCAAAACATATTTATTCATTACATTATTATCTACAAACAGAAAAAGTTGCAGCACCAAATTTAAAAGCAAGCAGTCTGTCCTCACATGACATCATTCATGATACAGACCAATCTCTTTATCCGTGAGACAGTGGGGTAGCCTAGTGGTTAATGTGTTTGCTCATCACACTTAAGACCTGGATTCAATTCGCCACATCTGAACAATGTGTGAAGCCCATTCCTGGTGTCCCTGGCCGTGATATTACTGGAATATTGCTAAAAGCAAAGTGAAACTAAACTTTATCACTCACTCACTCCTCCTTTCTAAGAAGACATTAACATCTACAGATTGTCTGTGATCTGTGTGATGTAGACACATGTTTGTCAAACCTACAGGTGGTCTGTGTGATGTAAACACATGTTTGTCACACCTACAGATGGTCTGTGGTCTGTGTGATGTAGACACATGTTTGTCACACCTACAGATTGCCTGTGATCTGTATGATGTAGACACATGTTTGTCACACCTACAGGTGGTCTGTGTGATGTAGACACGTGTTTGTCACACCTGCAGGTGGTCTGTGTGAGGTAGACACATGTTTGTCACACCTACAGATTGCCTGTGATCTGTATGATGTAGACACATGTTTGTCACACCTACAGATGGTCTCTGATCTGTGTGATGTAGACACATGTTTGGCACACCTACAGGTGGTCTGTGTGATGTAGACACGTGTTTGTCACACCTGCAGGTGGTCTGTGTGAGGTAGACACATGTTTGTCACACCTACAGATTGCCTGTGATCTGTATGATGTAGACACATGTTTGTCACACCTACAGATGGTCTGTGATCTGTGTGATGTAGACACATGTTTGGCACACCTACAGGTGGTCTGTGTGATGTAGACACGTGTTTCTCACACCTACAGGTGGTCTGTGTGATGTAGACACGTGTTTGTCACACCTGCAGGTGGTCTGTGTGAGGTAGACACATGTTTGTCACACCTACAGGTGGTCTGTGTGATGTAGACACATGTTTGTCACACCTGCAGGTGGTCTGTGTGAGGTAGACACATGTTTGTCACACCTACAGATGGTCTGTGATCTGTGTGATGTAGACACATGTTTGTCACACCTACAGATGGTCTGTGATCTGTGTGATGTAGACATGTTTGTCACACCTGCAGGTGGTCTGTGTGAGGTAGACACATGTTTGTCACACCTGCAGGTGGTCTGTGTGAGGTAGACACATGTTTGGCACACCTACAGATGGTCTGTGTGATGTAGACACATGTTTGTCACACCTACAGGTGGTCTGTGTGATGTAGACACATGTTTGTCACACCTACAGATGGTCTGTGTGATGTAGACACATGTTTGTCACACCTACAGATGGTCTGTGTGATGTAGACACATGTTTGTCACACCTACAGATGGTCTGTGTGATGTAGACACATGTTTGTCACACCTGCAGGTGGTCTGTGTGAGGTAGACACATGTTTGTCACACCTACAGATGGTCTGTGATCTGTGTGATGTAGACACGTTTGTCACACCTACAGATTGTATGTGATGTGTGTGATGTAGACACATGTTTGTCACACCTACAGATGGTCTGTGATCTGTGTGATGTAGACACATGTTTGTCACACCTACAGATGGTCTGTGTGATGTAGACACGTTTGTTACACCTACAGATTGTCTGTGATCTGTGTGATGTAGACACATGTTTGTCACACCTACAGGTGGTCTGTGTGATGTAGACACGTGTTTGTCACACCTACAGATGGTCTGTGGTCTGTGTGATGTAGACACATGTTTGTCACACCTACAGATTGCCTGTGATCTGCATGATGTAGACACATGTTTGACACCTACAGGTGGTCTGTGTGATGTAGACACGTGTTTGTCACACCTACAGGTGGTCTGTGTGAGGTAGACACATGTTTGGCAAACCTACAGATGGTCTCTGATCTTTGTGATGTAGACATGTTTGTCACACCTACAGATGGCCTGTGATCTGTATGATGTAGACACATGTTTGTCACACCTACAGGTGGTCTGTGTGATGTAGACACGTGTTTGTCACACCTACAGGTGATCTGTGTGATGTAGACACATGTTTGTCACACCTACAAATGGTCTGTGATATGTGTGATGTAGACACATGTTTGTCACACCTACAGATTGTCTGTGGTCTGTGTGATGTAGACACATGTTTGTCACACCTACAGATGGTCTGTGATCTGTGTGATGTAGACACGTTTGTCACACCTACAGATTGTATGTGATGTGTGTGATGTAGACACATGTTTGTCACACCAACAGATGGTCTGTGATATGTGTGATGTAGACACATGTTTGTCACACCTACAGATGGTCTGTGTGATGTAGACACGTTCGTCACACCTACAGATTGTATGTGATCTGTGTGATGTAGACACATGTTTGTCACACCTACAGATGGTCTGTGATCTGTATGATGTAGACTTTCATTTGTATCGTTGAGTCCCTTCTACAAACCTGAATCCTGTGAGCCCAAGATTAGCCCATTGTCAGCTCCATGCAGTGGTTTAAGACGTACCTTACTTACCAAATGGTTTCATTTATTTATAATATTTTTTTGTCTTTCTAATACTTGACGACAACATAGCCTTTTTGTGTTTCTGTAGAGGTAGCCCTTCATTTTCTCATGAATATATGGTTTTGTCCAGACAGTGGAAATGACCTTTGTTAATTTTCTTATTTTATATTTTGTTTAGAACTAGATTACAACATATTTTGTCTGGCAGCATGAGCTATGCTGCTCTGAATCTAAACCACAATTAGGACAATATTTTGTGTCTACTGGTTGTCAAATACCAAGATGTCTCTCTGGCCTGGCCTGTATATTCTGTTTACATGTACTTCATACAAACATCACTCTGCTCAGTAGAAGGCATTGCTGGTGTTGCCAAGGAATCCTTTTATGTGTGCAAACTATTGTTTCCACTGCGAGAATCTCATGTACTTAATTATACAACAAAATTGAAATATCAAAAATTAAATAGTTGGGTAAAGTTCTTTCTTGTTGACTGTTTTTGTTTTGTTTTGTTGATGTTTACTTTACTTAGCTTTTGCCTCACCCACCCGTTTGCATTAAGAATAATATATTTCGGCTAAAAAATGATGCATATCTCACTTATCCTTACGTCATAGATTGGTGGAGATCGAATCAACAATTTACTTGCAGAAAAATCTCGGTTAACTGATAAATTAAACATTTTATCAACATCTTACTTCTATACAGGCGCCGACGGGTCCAGGGGGTGCAAAACAAGACCACCCCTTCCAACTTTTTTCTTATCAAACATGAGGTCTCTTAAGAATAAACTGGACGAACTTTCGGCAGCGACTAAATATTTGTATGCATTCAGAGACCGTTGCATTCTATGTTTCACGGAGACATGGCTATCACCCTCAGTGGACAGTAACACCCTCTATTTGGAAGGATTTGGTACTCCAGTTCCTCTAGACAGAGATTCAGATGCTACAGGGAAATCTATTGGAGAAGGTGTATGTATGTATATAAACGAAAAGTGGTGTCGTCGTCAGACAACCAACCCCGGGGACAATAAGGCCTTTGCTGAGGACCTCAACACTTTCTACAGCCGCTTTGATTGTTACGATTTTACCAATGAGAGAGCTCAAGTTAGTGAAGCCGTAAAGGATAGTGAAAGTCGTCTCCATATATCAGAAGCTGACGTCATTCAAAGCTTCTCCAGAATTAACATCAGAAAAGCAAAAGGACCTGACAACCTTGACGGCATTGTGTTGAAGGAGTGCAGACTTCAGCTGTGTGCAGTTTTCATTAGATTGTTTCAATTCTCAGTGAATACACACGGTATTCCATCGGTCTGGAAAACATCAGAAATTGTACCAGTTCCTAAAAAAGACACAACCTAAAGAACTCAACGACTACAGGCCAGTTGCTCTCACATCTATAGCAATGAAGTCGCTGGAACGCATTTTGTTGGGACATCTCCGACGGGAAGTTGCCGACATACTGGACCCGCTTCAGTTCGCCTACAAGTCAAGGAGGAGTTGTTGATGCCATACTGTCACTCCTTAACTATGTCTATAAACATCTAGAGACACCTAAGTCATACATCAGGATCCTCTTCGTTGACTTTTCATCTGCGTTCAGCACCATCCAGCCACATATCATGGTACAGAAACTGTTAGACATGGGCGTTAACTCATAACTCATCTACGTTCAACACCATCCAGCCACATATCATGATACAGAAACTGTTAGACATGGGCGTTAACTCATACCTCATCTGTGTGGATCCAACACTTTCTTGTAGACAGACAGCAGTACGTGAAAGTTAACGGGGCTGTATCGAGAAAACGGACCTCTAACACTGGTGCGCCACAAGGCTGTGTAATATCTCCTGTTCTTTTCACCCTCTACACTTATGATTCTGCAAGCTCGAATTCAACCTGTCCAACTGTAAATTTCACAGATGATACAGCAATTGTCGGCAAACTGAACGACACTGATTCTGAAGATCTGTAGAAAGAGGACATTAATCATTTCACGACTTGGTGTACAGAAAACCAATTACTCTTAAATGTCACAAAAACAAAGAAACTGATAATTGACTTTCGGAGTAAGCCCACAGAAATGCTTCCAGTGATAATCAACGGTGAATGTGTTGAGACAGTGTCTGAGTATAAGTAGCTGGGAACCTTCATTGACTCTAACACTGAAGCCCTGTACAAAAAGTGTCAACAACGTCTTCATCTCATGCGTAAACTGAGATCTTTCAATGTTAACCCATTTGTGATATCATTTTGTTATGCAGCATTTATTCAGAGTATTTTAACATTTTCCTTCCATTGTTGGTACGGGTCTCTCTCAGTTCATCTCAAATCAAATATAGACAAAACTGTTAACACTGCAAGTAAAATCGCTGGAGTCGGATTTGAATGTTTATCATCAATATATAAGAGGCAAATCGTGAATCAAGCTGTCAAAGTTATATCTGATACCTAAATCAATGAATTTATGTAAATATGTTTTGTATCTCTCTGATGTGTCAGTAGCTCTGCTGATGTAACACAAATTCCTGAAAAGGCATTAAAGTACTATTCTATTCTATTCTATTCTATTCTATTCAGTCGAACACAACACTGAACGTCTTTGTATAGCGGCTGTCGAGCAGTCCACCCTTTATCTCCTACTACACGTGTCGAGATTCTGATCCATAAAATGTTTCTGTCTATACAGTCGCAAGCCTTTCTCAAATCAATAAAAGCAACAAACGTAGATTTTTTCTAAGTTTCCGTGTTTCTAACAACGATGAAAGAGTATGTACATGGTCTATGGTCGGTCGTATTTTTCTGAACCCATTCTGAGAGTCATGGAGGACATTGTTGGTTTCAGTCCATACTTGTAGTCTCTCGTTCAGGACACAACAATACAGCTTGTATATCGAGGTTGTCAGAGTGATGTAATCATTATATATGTTTTAAGAAACCACACTCATTTAAGCTTAGCACTTAAAATGTCCATATATACTGAGTCAAAAAAGAAACTTCACAAAATGTAATTTGAAAAATAATGAATAATTTTTGTCTGATGACTTTCGACTCTAGAAACGTTAGCAAAACCCACTCAAACCCATCCAAACGTCGTGCAAATGACGTTAGTGCCAAATCAGGTTTTGCACGTGCAGTCGATCACGTGATCTTCGCATCGAAGTTTTCTTCATATGCACGTGTTTGCATTGGCCTCAAGAATTGAAAAAACACTTTTAAACCACAGTTCTAACGGTACTTGAAATGCCACGATTGTCAAATGTGCAACGTGAACGTGCCGTTGGCATGTTGCAAGCGGGAAGATCAGTTATTGACGTCGCAAGAGCAATGGGATGCAGCCGTCGTACTGTGTATGACTTGCGAGGTCGTCTACAACAAACTGGCACCACTTCTGATCGCTTAAGGTCGGGTCGTCCACGTGTGACGTCACGAGCAGAAGACCGTCAACTCGTCCTACGTCACCTATGTGACAGATTTCTGCCGGCTACACGAACCAGGGCTGAGATGTTTAGAGGTCGACTGTCCTCACAGACCATTCGAAATCGGTTGCGGGCTGCCAATCTCTATTCTCGACGTCCATATCGTGGGCCAATATTGACGCCGTTTCATCAACGTCAACGTCTGCTGTGGGCCCAACGGCATCCGTTGGACCCAGAGAGACTGGAATCGAGTCGTCTTTAGCGATGAATCCTGGAGGCGACGTCGTGAACAGTATGCCAAATATTGTGTAGAGGAAGTCGACAGATTCGGGGGCGGAAGTTGCATGGTGTGGGGTGCTTTCTGTGGGAACAACCGTTCCCGTATTCTGGTCATCCGTGGAAACCTCACAGCTGCTGCTTACCGCGACCAGGTGCTCACCCCTAAACTAGTTCCTTTCATGGCGGCTCATGGCCCAGGTCAACAGTTCCAGCATGATAATGCTCGGTCGCAATGTTGAGATGTTGACACGAAATTCCCTTCTAAACGCTGGAATCAACGTCATGGACTGGCCATCGAGGTCCCCTGACCGTAATCCAATAGAGCATGTTTGGGATGCACTTGGGAGAAGGCTTCGTGGTCTTAGGAACCAACCTCAGAATTTGCAGGAACTTGGCGCTGCCTTGCAAGAGCAATGGCGCAGAATCCCCAACCACGTGTTCACAAGTATCAGGCAGTCGATGAGAAGACGGTCTTTGGCAGTGGTGAAAGCGCGGGGCAGCCATACACGATATTGAACTGAGAAATTTCGCATTTTTATTCTTGTGACTTGACATTCTGTATACCCATGTTTTGAAGCGGCGGTGTAGCCTAATGGAACTGATTATGGCACTGTCAGTGTATCGAGTACATCACACAGATCATAGCAATGAAATAATAACAATTTAGCCATCTTACCATCTCTTGTTCTTTTATAGTGCCCTGAAGAAAGAATGTGAAGTTTCTTTGTTGACTCAGTATATGCAGACTTGGTCTCGTCGCTATGACTGAAGTAATGCCGATGCGACCTAAAACTCAGCTCAACTCGTCAGAGTGATGCCTCCATATGCAAGGGGGTCTCTCGGGTCCACTACTAGCCTCACAACACGTCCGCTTCTGTCGATGATCTGTGCCCGTCTCCCAGACTCGTCTCCCTACTGCTCATGTCAGTCAGGTTTTATACATAGAGACATTACGCCACGTTGTGTAAGGTCACTGGACTATGTACATGTACACAGGTAAGATCCGCCGACGTGGTTAGGTGTTAATGGACCGATCCCAGTCTGTCAATCAAAACCGGCGCATGCGTCAATTTTTGCCAATCAGCAGGCCGGGCCTGCTGTATGGATTTGTCAGACTTATGTCCGGGCATCCTGGTTCCCGGGCCTCTTATTATTTTATATAAACTAATGAGAGGCCCGGGAACTAGGATGATGTCCGGGGTCAAACGATGCCTCCGAAGCGATGCGCTTCAAATTTTGCCATTCACAGTCGCTATATCTATTACATATTGCTGCAATTTGATGTGTATCTTTAGCAAAACCATTACGGTAAAGACAAAAAAATTGAGGCGTATCAAGGAGCGCGACAGGTCTAACGATCAGTTAAATGTCTGCACCATGATTCACGAAACCTAGGTCTGCCTGCAGATGAGAATATGCACGAATTTACACACTTTTCACATGTGCAAAAAATCATTACCAATAGAAGACACCAAATAGCAGTTTCAGACTTTGCAAGTGTTATAAACACGGACAATTCTTGCAACTACCAAATTGTTTTTGCTTAACGTTTTTAGTCACTACTGGGCATTGAGTTGGTAGGCCATAAAGCTGAAATGAGACAGGCGAGAAAGCCGTGTTACAATGTTAACAAATCTAACAGCGATCTGATTTCGGTTAGGATCAACCGATATAGCAAAACTTGTTACATGAAAGAACAATGTGGCGGATATTGTTCCCTTCGCTCTAGATATTCTTAAATTTGTCACACATTTTAGGATGTTTTAAGTTTCAAAAGCACAATCTGAAGGCCTACAGTATCTGTTAACAGTGCAAAATATTCGAGGAGTAACATTTTTTTATTCAAACGAAAATATAGTCAGTGTCAGCAGTTGCCTATAATACAATATCAAAAATAGAATATCAAACTTAATTCTTATGAGTGCCTATAAAACCATGCTTTAAATATTTCATAATTTTTATGAAGAGATACATGGGATCTTGAATTGAATTACCTTCCTCCATAGGGATCGAATACGACAACTATGTGACAAGAATAGTGACTTTCTGGAGAACTGGACGGAGTGACATAAAGTAATTGACAACATGAATTATTCACATACATGTATATTGGTACATTTTAGGAGCAATATTACAACTGCCATTTGTATTAATTCACTGGATATGATAGCAAGGTATGTTTTATGAATCATGCTTATTTTAGTAAATGTGAAAATGTGTAAATTTATAAAATAAATAATAATCTAATCAATTATTAGTAATTATTTAAATGATTGACATATCAGATTCATATGATTTTAAGGCAGAACAAGGAAAACAAAAACAAAAACATATCATGGCAGGGCAATCACTTGGTATTAACTTAGTGTGTTGGCTCCTCCTTTTAAATGTGTTTTAAATAATATATTTACTAATAAGATAATTCTAAAAGTGATTGCTAGTGTAACACTTCCAGGGGGATGGACTTGAGACAACACAAGGCGCAACGTCAAAGGATGCTAACCTTATATCTTGAATATACTTGTGAGATAGGGCGAATACTTAGTACACAAGTTGCGGAGTCCGGCAGAGGCTACCAGGGGAAGGCGACGAGGTGAGGCTGACACTTGGACAGTAGATGGCTGGATGGACTAGTCAGTTCGTCCCTTCAAGTGCCTGGTTTGCCTCTTCTGCTTGTCTGTCCACGCCCTTCCCGCTGTCTGCCGGCTCTAATCTACTTGCCTATCCTCCCTACTTTTATATGCATATGAATGATAAATAATTTGCTAAGCTTGCAACATTTTTGACTAGTCAGCAGTTCCACTGGCATGATCTGCCCTGGTGGCCATGTTTTGATTAGTCGGCAATTCTCATGGCCGTACTCTACTTGGGCGGCCATATTTTGCTTAGCTGTGAGTGACACATCACTGACAAGTGTCCAGACATATCGCTGACAAGTGTCCAGACATATCGCTGACAAGTGTCCAGACATATCGCTGACAAGTGTGCACAAACAATAGTGTTACACTAGTATCACAACTCATCAAAGTTATTTCAACATTCAGAGAATTTTAAAAAGCAAAGGCTATGTTTTGGTCACACCTTGGTAAGGGTCCTGGAACAGAAGAACTTTATTAAGTTACAACAATCTCAGTTGACTATTCATGTAACGGAATGAATATTAAAACATATATTTAACCCAGATTTGAAGGAATTCTTCTTATTAATCATCAGCTTTTGAGCAGGTTACTAATATTTGAAGACTGAGCCAAAGCTAGTGTTTATTAAGATGTGGGTTTTTGACAAATTGTTCAAAGTTTGTAGATGGTTATTTGGAAAACGAGCTTCATATTAAATTGCACACTGGTTTGTAGGAGGTGAGCGCTTCAAGACAATATCCTGTGTGTTTTCCTAAGGTTTGTTTTCACTTTCACCAAATTTTGAATCAACTTTACTATAATGTTTATGACAGTAGTAAGTATCTCAGAAAATCAAATAGATCCCAATTAGTGGGTACGTCAGTGTACAGGTGCAGACTGAATCTTCTTTGTGTTCTGGTGCTGTGACATACCTGTACATAAACGCTGGCAGTTTATGAAGTCCAGTATTGTGGAAATTTGTATGTAAATTAGGATTCAACAACAAAGTACATATAGAAAAATATACTGGAAAGGAAGATTAAAAAATGGATTTTTTTCCTCATATTCAGTGTCATTTTAGGTGGGTGTACACATTTTGGAGAGGGAAACTTTACTGAGAATTGCTTCAGATCAACTGCTGTGGTCCAGATACATCCATGGAAACATACTGTTTACAAGCCCAATCACAAGTTCCAGATTTCCAAATAAGATCAAATAAGTTATGCTGTGATTGATTTGTTTACATTAATATGTAGTATAATATAAGTAATATAAGTAGTAGACGGGAAATATTTTCTGGGGTTGTTTTTATTTACCATTCTTTTAATTCATTAAAAGATAAATACGTAAAGGCGCGACGCGCACTGTTGACAATCTATTTGTATATACCGAGACGATCTGCAACATAAACATGTGGTTGTGTTCTCGGTTTTTATAAAATTATGATGGGAATTTTAAAAAACAACAACACCAAACAGCAAAATTCATTTACCCTTCCCCTGCTAATATCTTTGACGGAGGTGCATAGCCAGATAGATTAATTGATTCGAAAGAAAATACGCTTCCTGCTCTCAGCAGCTGGCCGAGACGATTTTTCATCGGGATGTAACTCATTTTCACTCGTCAATTGCAATCTGCTAATTAAAATATATAAAAAAATCACATACTTATAACTTTCCGCTTTAAATATCATTCACAAACGGTGGATACCAAAGTACCACAAGCAGAATTCATCAACAACGTTCGAAGTCACGCATGTTTCGCCGGCGGTGACGCCATTGTGATTAGTCAATGGTTGTCGCCCCTAACGTCAAAAACGAAGTGGGCGGGGCTTATCGGCCCGGGTCCCGTTTCACAACGCTCTCGTAAGCCTAAGATCTCGTAACTTTTCTCGTAGCATTAGTACCTCATATGTTACAGGGGGCGGTGGGGTAGCCTAATGGTTAAAGCATTGGCTCGTCAAGCTGAAGACCCGGGTTCGAATCCCCACATGGGTACAATGTGTGAAGCCCATTTCTGGTGTCCGCCGCCGTGATGTTGCTGGAATATTGCTAAAAGCGGCGTAAAACCAAACTCAGTCAGCCATTCAGTCATATGTTACAGTATAGGAGGCACGAGAGCTTTGTATGTGAAACGGGGCCCGGGACTGGATCGGTCTATTGACAGTTACTCATAGCATTCAGAATCATTAACCGCCTTGATGCCGAGTTTTTTTTCAGGCGCACATTTTCATACGGTTTGAAAAGTGAACATTGTGCGAGAATTGCGCTCGCCTGGTCCTGGATCTACGTACGGCTATAAAATTACACAGATATGTAGAATATTAAATTTCCTATCCGTTGGTATAAATATAAGTGCAACTACCTCGACGGTTTGAGAAATAGACACTAATAAATGTTGTCCAAAATTTGTTATGCGTTAAAAAACAGTAAATTTCTCCGCTTTTTATCGCGCACCGATAAAAGCACTGTGCTACGAATTTTTTAATGTGGCATCTTTACGGAAAGTGTGAGCGAAGAAAATACAGCCTGATATCTGAACGACATAAGTGTATATGAATTGGGTGTATGTGCTTGTGCATAACGTTATACGCTCAGCATTAAAAACCACTCGCAATAAATGTCAAAAATGGATTTTCTTCTATGACGTCGAGCGACGACAGAGAGGTCATACACGTACAATGATAAGGGGGCATAACTCCGTTAGGCCTAACACTAGGTCAATGTAACCCAGACCACTTGGAGAGGATTTGTTGTGGATACGGACGCTATATTTTGGTTATGTTATGTTCATGGTGAACAAAACTATTCCAATTCAAAGTTCCCCAATGTGAGCGGATGCAGTTTGGTAGTTTAACAATTTACAAGAAAAATGACAACGTATTACATGTGAAAGCAGAATAGCGATTTGGATGGCCCTATCCGATATATAAGTTAGTTCTTAGATTCCCATATTCTCCTGTTTGTGTAGATGTAATTTGATTAATTTTGCATCGTTATTACCGGAATACTAGCCATATTTTCAAATGTAATGAAAATGCTGAAAATACTACAACATTTTAGTTGACGTCATTGCTTGTTTTATGCATTTTGCGACGTCGGAAAACGACGACATTGGTATGCTGATTAGTATATATCTCACCTAATTTCCATTAATTGTATAAAAGGTCTCTGCTTCTACGTCAGAATTTAACACTCTTTAGACAAAACATAAAATGACTGATTTTTCCATTTAAATAGTGTCCTGAATATATCAACAATTAGACAGTTTGACAGCGTATCTTATTGTGGACAACACGCGCACCTGTTTGGCATCAATTTAACGTAAATAAAAATAATATTTCACAACACCCGAATATTTTGTTTGGGATAAGAATTGTGTTTGTTTATGATTATCTCGCTATTTCTCTTAATACGTATGCAATGAAAGATGCAAAAAGATAGCTTTTTATATATGGAACTATATATTAGAATATGTATGTAAGATTTGTCCGAATTAACTAATGAGATGGTATATATATTTTTCAACAATTTTCCTATAAATGTAGTTAGAGTTTGATATCCTGTCATCACAATATCATTTAATGGAATATGAATTGAATATATTATCGAAAACAATGATAGAGAATCATAAAACGTTTCCAACAAACGGGCACCTGGCCGATCAATATGCATCATTCTTTTGTGTATAAAACGACACAAAATTATGCAATGAACAAGACAATTCCTTTAAATATGTGTGCATATACATTTCATACCATATCTAAATCATTGTCATTAATATTATCAGTTTTACATCTAAGGTTGAATTAAATCAACTTTCATTAACCTGTTCATATGAAATTGCAATATTAGTCAACAAAAATTAAAATTGAATAGGAACTAAAGTAGTTGCAGCTATTGCTACGTTTGATCTTCTATAACACTTGTGTTTTTGTTAGAATATGGTGTATTGCACGAAATATGTCAATTTCTTATGTAAATATGATTCAAACAATCAAAAACTTTCTAAGAATAAAACACTGTAAACCCTATATGCACGTATGATATGATATTGAACAAGGCTAAACGTAGATACTGAAGTCAGTTTCATGAAAAAGTATCTGAACTAATACGCAAAATATACACCATAATACTGACAGCGTAATCGGAAGGATATGGCGATTGTGTTTACTCTTGTTCAACCGACCTTCACCTCAAAGAAATTGCCTAATATGTAGAACAATGTTGACGTATGACATCACTACCGCTGACCGATTTCTTTGCGAGGACCCTTCCATTGTTTCAGGGATCGTTTGTACATAAATATGAGATGTAAGTAATCAGAATGATTCTGACTATCTGTGTATTGTTATATGTTTTTATCGTTTTCACTATAAGTAAGAGAAAAGGCCAGAAATGCAGATAATTACCGTTGTCGTTCTGCGTGATTTGGCGTCAGTCATGGCGTCACGCTGCACGGAAACTTTGACAATTTCTTATGAATTATCAAATCATTGCATTGTATCTATTTATAATTTCCTATTTTTTACTACGATACTCTTTCCATGCATATTCCAAAGGTACTGAGCCATTGCAAGCCAATGAATAGACGGATGAATGTTGAAAAATTTCAGAAAATGCTACGCAGTGTAAAATCGGAATTTGTCTTTGTTGACATTTCAGACTAACACAGTCTTTCAAGCACAGCGTTCGTTTTCACACCCAATATGTTTCGTCTCATTTTATCTAAACAGTTATTATTGGTGACACAGACCAGTTGCAATTTGATTCTAAAATGTATGGGGAATTCAGTGATGCATTTTCTAAGCTGAATATGAAATATACGTGATGTAATAGGCATCTCAATACCGGCCTTCGCGAAACGTGATTTTGTAAACACTGTCCAATATGGCGGAAAGCACTCTACGGTGTTCGTGTAAGTGCATTTTCGAAAACATCCCAACCGATTCTAGATTCATCGGCAACGTTTCAGACTTATAATTATCGATTTCATGTAAAACTGATATCAGTGATCATAAATATGTTATTTTTGAAATTCAATACTCCCAGTAATTATCCGATTTTCACATTTTAAAATATACAGCAAATGACGCTGTGAATTGCGATTTCGTACTGTGTCAAAAATGGCGACATTTTCGATGAAGCCAATTTTGAAAGGTCATTTTCAGCACTTGAGCTTTGTCTAAAATACTAGTGGGTGTTATCAAGAAACAGGAAATTTCCCGCAGAATTCGAAACTATGAAGTGTATTTGTGTGCGTGGGATATTTTGATTTTTATTGGACTTGAAATTGAGGGTTGAAGGGGGAAGGACTTTTATGTCCCTGTGGCATCCAGGGGGGTTAACTGCGTAATCAATACAATCTCGGGAGAAATACGTTCATTGTAACAAACTGAAACCCAACTCCCGTATCCCTGTCTGACAGCTGGGTAACAGCCATGACGTCATAGGCATTGTGACGTCACCGTCACTGTACATTTGGCGCCCCGTCAGCTGGGCGATAATGGCCTCAGAGTGGATCGAGATGTAAATAAACAATTTGTTGTCTGTTTTTCACACATCTGTGACTCAGTTTGTCACATAAATCACATATCAATGTCCGCCACTATGTCAACTTTCATGTTGTATATAAAATATTGCACCCTGTCAACAATCTTCTTACCTGATCATGAAAACATCCACATGAAAACAAATGACAAAATATCTGAAAATGTTTTCAACAAGTTTTATTTCTCCTCAAACACAACAATAATTCTAACCTTGATCCCACAATGTAAATACGACGACGTGAACGGCATACACCACGTCAGTGTCAGTAACAGCACCTTCACCATTACTGTCTGTACCAAAACCAGAACCACTTCACTGAGCACCACGTGACACCAGGAGATCCACCAGTTGATGATGTCCCTCGTCTCTCGCCACGTCGGCCGCTGTCTTCCCGCAGTTGTTCCTGGCGCTGATGTCCACCAAGCCCCGGGACAGTACCAACTTCACCGTCCCCACGTCTCCGCTATAACAGGCCCAGTGTAGGGTGTTGTAACCGTCCTCGTCCACCAGTGTCACATCAGCTCCACGCTTCATTAGCAGCTTCACCACATCTCTGTGTCCCCCCCATGCTGCATCCATCACCGGTGTCCAGCTCTTCCATCCTCCTGTACAGTTGACGTCCACCCCGTTCTGGGGTAGTATGACCTTCACCGTCTCTACGTCTCCTTTCACACAGGCCAAGAGGAGGGTGTTGTTACCGTCATCGTCCACCAGTGACACATCCGCTCCTCTAGTCAGCAGGAGCTCCACCACATCTCTGTATCCCCCAAGTGCTGCCTCCATCACCGGTGTCCGGCTCCTCCCTCCTCTACAGTTGATGTCAACCTGACCCAGATCCAGGACACGCTTCACCTCGGCCATGTTCCTATCACGGCAGGCAGCAAGGAAGGCGGCGACATGGCGGGGGTTGGAGTCTTTCTGTGTCACTGTAAACAGAAACTTGTACATTGTACACGTGATGTCACTGTCTATCAATACAATACAGGAAATACTTGTACATTGTACACGTGATGTCATTGTCTATCTATACAGTTAGTAACTGTACATTGTACACGTGATGTCACGGTCTGTTCAGCAAGAACTTGTACATTGTACATGTGATATCACTGTATATCAATATAATATAGGAAATGCTTATACATTGTACATGTGATATCATTGTCTATCTATATAGCAAGTACTGATGATGTCCCTGTCTATCAATACAATACAGGAAATACTTGTACATTGTACACGTGATGTCATTGTGTATCTATGCAACAAGTACTTGTACATTGTACACGTGATGTCATTGTCTATCAATGCAACAAGTACTTGTACATTGTACACGTGATGTCATTGTCTATCTTACAGGAAATGCTTGTACATAGTCCACGTGATGTCACTGTCACTGCAATACAAGTGGTACAAGTGTTGACACTGGCGTGACATTCCAGTACCACAGTCCTGCCTACTGCTCTCACCTCCTTGACGTGGAACAATAACTTATCCTGATCTGTAATACAAGTGTTGACACTGGCGTGACATTCCAGTACCACAGTCCTGCCTACTGCTCTCACCTCCTTGACGTGGAACAATAACTTATCCTGATCTGTGATACAAGTGTTGACACTGGCGTGACATTCCAGTACCACAGTCCTGCCTACTGCTCTCACCTCCTTGATGTGGAACAATAACTTATCCTGATCTGTGATACAAGTGTTGACACTGGCGTGACATTCCAGTACCATAGTCCTGCCTACTGCTCTCACCTCCTTCACGTGGGACAATAACTTATCCTGATCTGTGATACAAGTGTTGTCACTGGCGTGACATTCCAGTACCACAGTCCTGCCTACTGCTCTCACCTCCTTGATGTGGAACAATAACTTATCCTGATTTGTCATACAAGTGTTGACACTGGCGTGACATTCCAGTACCACAGTCCTGCCTAATGCTCTCACCTCCTTGACAAGACCTATACATGATATCCAGTTGTTCTTTTTGTACTCGATCTTTATATTCTGTCATGTTGAAGTACTAGCTCTATACATGATATCCAGGTTTTTGTTGTTCTCGATCTTTATATTCTGTCATGTTGAAGTACTAT
Organism: Haliotis rubra; assembly: GCF_003918875.1. Lineage (NCBI taxonomy): Eukaryota > Metazoa > Mollusca > Gastropoda > Lepetellida > Haliotidae > Haliotis > Haliotis rubra. The sequence continues at coordinate 162,062 of NW_025765125.1, read as the reverse complement.
CTCTATACATGATATCCAGGTTTTTGTTGTACTCGATCTTTATATTCTGTCATGTTGAAGTACTAGCTCTATACATGATATCCAGGTTTTTGTTGTTCTCGATCTTTATATTCTGTCATGTTGAAGTACTAGCTCTATACATGATATCCAGGTTTTTGTTGTACTCGATCTTTATATTCTGTCATGTTGAAGTACTAGCTCTATACATTATATCCAGGTTTTTGTTGTACCCGATCTTTATATTCTGTCATGTTGAAGTACTAGCTCTATACATTATATCTAGGTTTTTGTTGTACTCGATCTTTATATTCTGTCATGTTGAAGTACTAGCTCAATACATTATATCCAGGTTTTTGTTGTACTCGATCTTTATATTCTGTCATATTGAAGTACTAGCTCTATACATTATATCCAGGTTTTTGTTGTACTCGATCTTTATATTCTGTCATGTTGAAGTACTAGCTCTATACATTACATTCAGGTTTTTGTTGTACTCGATCTTTATATTCTGTCATGTTGAAGTACTAGCTCTATACATTACATTCAGTTGATGGTTTAGTATCAGATCTACATACAATATATCCAGTTGGTTTATACTACTACTGGTTATGTACAGGTCTGCTACTAAACATAACATATACGATACAATACATCCAGTTGGTTTATTATACTGCTGGTTATATACATGTCTACTACTAAACATAACATATTCCATACAATATATCCAGTTGGTTTATTATACTGCTGGTTATGTACAGGTCTACTACTAAACATAACATATTCCATACAATACATCCAGTTGGTTTATACTACTACTGGTTATGTACAGGTCTACCACTAAACATAACATATACGATACAATATATCCAGTTGGTTTATTATACTGCTGGTTATATACAGGTCTACTACTAAACATAACATATTCCATACAATATATCCAGTTGGTTTATTATACTGCTGGTTATGTACAGGTCTACTACTAAACATAACATATTCCATACAATACATCCAGTTGGTTTATAATACTACTGGTTATGTACAGGTCTACCACTAAACATAACATATACGATACAATATATCCAGTTGGTTTATTATACTGCTGGTTATATACAGGTCTACTACTAAACATAACATATTCCATACAATATATCCAGTTGGTTTATTATACTGCTGGTTATGTACAGGTCTACTACTAAACATAACATATTCCATACAATACATCCAGTTGGTTTATAATACTACTGGTTATGTACAGGTCTACCACTAAACATAACATATTCCATACAATACATCCAGTTGGTTTATAATACTACTGGTTATGTACAGGTCTACCACTAAACATAACATATTCCATACAATACATTCAGTTGGTATATACTACTACTGGTTATGTATAGGTCTACCACTAAACATAACATATTCAATACAATACATTCAGTTGGTATATTATACTACTGGTTATGTATAGGTCTACCACTAAACATAACATATTCAATACAATACATTCAGTTGGTATATTATACTACTGGTTATGTATAGGTCTACTACTAAACATAACATATACGATACAATACATTCATGTGGTTTTAACAAGCAGACCTACACAGTACATTCATGGGATCTGCTGCTATAACAATCAGATATAAGTATGTATACCAGCCTGAGTCAGTTTGTCTAATCTTGAAGGATGCGCTCAAAGATAGTAAAGATGGAACACTGCAACCTGTATATTAATACTGATTTCATCACCAACATATATACTATACTGTAGCAAACACAATGTTCAGACAGTCTCCTGTTTTACCTCCATGTTGTTTAGCTTCATCCCCGGCTTGTTGATAGGCCCCTGTCTTCAAGTCACCAGCCACTGGAGCAGACACAATGTTCACACAGTCTCCAGTTCTACCTCCATGTTGTTTAGCTTCATGCCCGGCTTGTTGATAGGCTGGTCTTGTCTTCAAGTCACCAGCCACTGGAGGAGAGAATATGATGTTTAGAATATTGGACTTTATGTAATCTAAATTCTAGCAGAGAATGGCCGTTATCTGTTCCACCTACCCCCTGACAGCTTTCAATAAATACACTCCTTGGCAAATATACAGGGATATATTTAATTTTAACACAGGCATTATGATCTTATAATGGAATATGATGGTGGTGATGTAATCATTTTGTGACAAAGACTTTATATAGTCTACTATATAGTCTACTTTTTTTCTCATTTGCCGATTTGCAACAGTAGAGAAACAAGGGGGCTGTTGTACAAAGCAAGCTTAGCGCTAAGGCGATAGTAAGCCCCATACTTTAACAAGGATCTGCGATTGTCACAGCGCTAAGGTGATAGTAAGCCCCATACTTGAACATGGATCTGCGATTGTCACAGCGCGAAGGTGATAGTAAGCCCCATACTTTAACATGGACCTGCGATTGTCATAGCGCCAAGGTGATAGTAAGCCCCATACTTTAACATTGACCTACGATTGTCATAGCGCTAAGGTGATAGTAAGTCCCGTACTTTAACATGGACCTGCGATTGTCATAGCGCTAAGGTGATAGTAAGCCCCATACTTTAACATGGATCTGCGATTGTCATAGCGCTAAGGTGATAGTAAGTCCCATACTTTAACATGGACCTGCGATTGTCACAGCGCTAAGGTGATAGTAAGCCCCATACTTTAACATGGATCTGCGATTGTCATAGCGCTAAGGTGATAGTAAGCCCTATACTTTAACATGGACCTGCGATTGTCATAGCGCTAAGGTGATAGTAACCCCATACTTTAACATGGACCTGCGATTGTCATAGCGCTAAGGTGATAGTAAGCCCCATACTTTAACATGGACCTGCGATTGTCATAGCGCTAAGGTGATAGTAAGTCCCATACTGTACCATGGACCAGCGATTGTCATAGCGCTAAGGTGATAGTAAGTCCTATACCTTAACATGGACCAGGGATTGTCATAGCGCTAAGGTGATAGTAAGCCCCATACTTTAACATGGACCTGCGATTGTCATAGCGCTAAGGTGATAGTAAGCCCCATACTTTAACATGGACCTGCGATTGTCATAGCGCTAAGGTGATAGTAAGCCCCATACTTTAACATGGACCAGGGATTGTCATAGCGCTAAGGTGATAGTAAGCCCCATACTTTATCATGGACCAGGGATTGTCATAGCGCTAAGGTGATAGTAAGACCCATACTTTAACATGGACCAGGGATTGTCATAGCGCTAAGATGATAGTAAGCCCCATACTTTAACATGGACCAGGGATTGCCATAGCGCTAAGGTGATAGTAAGCCCCATACTTTAACATGGACCTGCGATTGTCATAGCGCTAAGGTGATAGTAAGTCCTATACTTTAACATGGACCAGCGATTGTCATAGCGCTAAGGTGATAGTAAGCCCCATACTTTAACATGGACCTGCGATTGTCATAGCGCTAAGGTGATAGTAAGCCCTATACTTTAACATGGACCTGCGATTGTCATAGCGCTAAGGTGATAGTAAGCCCCATACTTTAACATTGACCTACGATTGTCATAGCGCTAAGGTGATAGTAAGCCCCATACTTTAACATGGACCTGCGATTGTCAAATATCGTCGGTATAATTTGCTACAGAAGTATTACAGCTGTTCTATGTTGTTTGTAAGCAAATTGAATCTGAACCAGATAACCCAGTGATTATCACCATGCGATGCAATGACAAATCAAGCGTTTATGAATCACTATGAAATAGTGATGATACCAGGTGTTCACGAAAGGTGGGCGTATCCTGCCCCACCGGTCGCACCCGTTATAAACATGTGCTAAGTCTAGTCAATTGTTTACCTGAAATTATTCGGGAAGATATGATACAAGTCAAAATAGTGAACTGCTGCGGACATCATTTTCGTCACTGAGGCATTACACCATACAACCCCTTCAACAAAGGAATCGTTTATCCATGGGGACCATTGATAGCATTTATGCACCTTGCACGTTGAACGTGTTATACGTGTTATACGTGTTGCCAACTCCACCATGAGCAATCCCTGCAGTGTTAGCCGTCTCTATGGTTCCTTCTCTGTTTGTATTAACGTGGATATTCTGGGGACTGGGATGAGGAGGGTTGCGGTCGTTGTTCTGATTACTCATGGTAGTGGTGGTCAGTCTTGGTCTGCCGGAACTATCTAGAACAGAAACAAGATGCGTTATGTCATCGTAGTATTGACACCTTAATTAAATATTACATACCACAATGGGCTTACACTTTGTGTTTTCATTCTGACATTACATTTATTCACATGTTCCACTGAAGCACTGTTATTCTTATGTTACATATCTTAAAGAAGTTGTATATCTAGTGTTTCCAGTTTGTCCCTTTAGTATCTGTGATTGCTTACAACCTGCCCCCATATCAAGATATAGCCCTTGACAATAACATGATCTGTACACAATACAATATGCTTGCTCATATCCATACTTTCTACATGGATGACCTATAATTATATTCTCCTGTACAAACACGTGTGTTTAGCCTGAGGACGTTATCTCAATCACGTGTTACCACTTACAGTTACACGGATGACCTATAATGATATTCTCCTGTACAAACACAAGTGTGTTTAGTCTGAGGACGTTTATCTCAATCACGTGTTAACACTTACAGTTACACGGATGACCTATAATGATATTCTCCTGTACAAACACAAGAGTGTTTAGTCTGAGGACGTTTATCTCAATCACGTGTTAACACTTACAGTTACATGGATGACCTATAATAATATTCTCCTGTACAAACACAAGTGTGTTTTATCTGGACGTTTATCTCAATCTCGTGTTAACACTTACAGTTACATGGATGACCTATAATGATATTCTCCTGTACAAACACAAGTGTGTTTTATCTGGACGTTTATCTCAATCTCGTGTTAACACTTACAGTTACACGGATGACCTATAATGATATTCTCCTGTACAAAAACAAGTGTGTTTAATCGGAGGACGTTTATCTCAATCACGTGTTAACACTTACAGTTACATGGATGACCTATGATAATATTTTCATGTACAATCACAAGGGTGTTTAGCCTGGAAAGTTGTCTTAATCTTCTGTTGACACTTACAGTTGCCTCGCTGACCTATGATAATATTCTCTTGTACCGACACGTACGTGTATAGTCTAGAGGTTTATCCCAATCACGTGTTTAACACTTACAGTAACATGGATGACCTACCTGGGGTATGTCGTACTTGGGGATCTGTAGCCGCTGCTCAGTTGGACACTAAATAGCTTGATTCGAACTAATGTTGTCACTACCTTAAAAAGTGAAAACAATCCAGAAAATGTCTGTGTCGCAGTATATCCAACCCTGAAGTGAGTTGTGCAAACACACAAAAACTGTTCAAATACAGAAAACAACTGCTGTGCAAAGATAAGAACTATTGTGTAAATAGAGACAACTTCTGTACAAGTATAGACAACTACTGTGCAAAGAAAGACAATTGCTGTGCAAATATAGACAACTAGTGTGCAAAGATAACAACTATTGTGTAAATAGAGAAAACTTCTGTACAAGTATTGACAACTACTGTGCACAAATAGCCAACTACTCTGCAAAGAACAACTATTGTGTAAATAGAGACAACTTCTGTACAAGTATAGACACCTGCTGTGCAAATATAGACAACTGCTGTGCAATGATAACAACTACTGTGCAAAGATAACAACTGTTGTGTAAACAGATACAACTTCTGTACATGTATAGACAACTTCTGTACAAAGAAAGACAACTACTGTGCACACATAGCCAACTACTGTGCAAAGATAACAACTATTGTGTAAATAGAGACAACTTCTGTACAAGTATATACACCTACTGTGCAAAGATAGACAACTGCTGTGCAAATACAGACAGCTACTGTGCAAAGATAACAACTATTGTCTAAATAGAGACAACTTCTATACAAGTATAGAAACCTACTGTGCAAAAATCAAATACTGTGCAAAGATAACAACTATTGTGTAAAAAGAGACAACTTCTCTACAAGTATAGACAACTTCTGTACAAGGATAGAAACCTACTGTGCAAATATAGACAACTACTGTGCAAAGATAACAACTATTGTGTAAATAGAGACAACTTCTGTACAAATATAGACAACTACTGTTCAAAGAAAGGCAATTGCAGTGCAAATATAGACAACTACTGTGCAAAGATAACAACTATTGTGTAAATAGAGACAACTTCTGTACAAGTATAGACAACAACTGTGCAGATATGGACAACTACTGTGCAAGGATAACAACTATTGTGTAAATAGAGACAACTTCTGTACAAGTATAGACAACTACTGTGCAAAGAAAGACAACAACTGTGCAGATATGGACAACTACTGTGCAAAGATAACAACTATTGTGTAAATAGAGACAACTTCTGTACAAGTATAGACACCTACTGTGCAAAGATAGACAACTGCTGTGCAAATACAGACAGCTACTGTGCAAAGATAACAACTATTGTGTCAATAGAGACAACTTCTATACAAGTATAGAAACCTACTGTGCAAACAGAGACGACTGCTGTGCAAATACAGACAACTACTGTGTAAAGATAACAACTATTGTGTAAAAAGAGACATCTTCTGTACAAGTATACACAATTTCTGTCCAAATATAGACAACTACTGTGCACACATAGCCAACTACTGTGCAAAGATAACAACTAGTGTTTAAATAGAGACAACTACTCTGCAATAGAGACAACTACTGTGCAAAAATAACAACTGCTGTGCAAATATAAACAAATACTATGCAAAGATAACAACTATTGTGTAAATGGAGACGACTTCTCTACAAGTATAGACAACTACTGTGCAAAGATAGACACCTACTGTGCAAAGATAGACAACTGCTGTGCAAAGATAACAACTATTGTGTACATAGAGATAACTTCTGTGCATATATAGACAACTACTGTGCACACATAGCCAACTGCTGTGCAAATATAGACAACTACTCTGCAAATATAGACAACTACTGTGCAAATATAGACAACTACAGTGAAAAGATAACAACTATTTTGTAAAAAGAGAAATCTTCTGTACAACTATACACCATTTCTGTCCAAATATAGACAACTACTATGCAAATATAGACAACTACTGTGCAAAGATAACGACTATTGTGTAAATAGAGACAACTTCAGTACAAGTATAGACAACTACTGTGCAAACAGAGACGACTGCTGTGCAAATATAGACAACTACAGTGAAAAGATAACAACTATTGTGTAAAAAGAGACATCTTCTGTACAAGTATACACAATTTCTGTCCAAATATAGACAACTACTGTGCACACATAGACAACTACTGTGCGAAGATAACATCTATTGTGTAAATAGAGACAACTACTGTGCAAAAATAACAACTGCTGTGCAAATATAAACAACTACTATGCAAAGATAACAACTATTGTGTAAATAGAGACATCTTCTGTACAAGTATAGAAACCTACTGTGCAAAGATAGACAACAGCTGTGCAAAGATAACAACTATTGTGTAAATAGAGATAACTTCTGTGCATATATAGACAACTACTGTGCACACATAGCCAACTGCTGTGCAAATATAGACAACTACTCTGCAAAGATAGACAACTACTGTGCAAAGATAACAACTATTGTGTAAAAAGAGACAACTTCTGTACAAGTATAGACAACTACTGTTCAAAGAAAGGCAATTGCAGTGCAAATATAGACAACTACTGTGCGAAGATAACAAATATTGTGTAAATAGAGACAACTTCTGTGCAAGCATAGACAACTACTGTGCAAAGAAAGACAACAGCTGAGCAAATATAGACAACTACTGTGCAAATATAGACAACTACAGTGAAACGATAACAACTATTGTGTAAAAAGAGACAACTTCTGTACAAGTATAGACAACTACTGTTCAAAGAAAGGCAATTGCAGTGCAAATATAGACAACTACTGTGCGAAGATAACGACTATTGTGTAAATAGAGACAACTTCTGTACAAGTATAGACAACTACTGTGTAAAGATAACGACTATTGTGCAAATATAGACAACTACTGTGTAAAGATAACAACTATTGTGTAAAAAGAGACATCTTCTGTACAAGTATGCACAATTTCTGTCCAAATATAGACAACTACTGTGCACACATAGACAACTACTGTGCGAAGATAACATCTATTGTGTAAATAGAGACAACTACTCTGCAATAGAGACAACTACTGTGCAAAAATAACAACTGCTGTGCAAATATAAACAACTACTATGCAAAGATAACAACTATTGTGTAAATAGAGACATCTTCTGTACAAGTATAGAAACCTACTGTGCAAAGATAGACAACAGCTGTGCAAAGATAACAACTATTGTGTAAATAGAGATAACTTCTGTGCATATATAGACAACTACTGTGCACACATAGCCAACTGCTGTGCAAATATAGACAACTACTCTGCAAAGATAGACAACTACTGTGCAAAGATAACAACTATTGTGTAAAAAGAGACAACTTCTCTACAAGTATAGACAACTACTGTTCAAAGAAAGGCAATTGCAGTGCAAATATAGACAACTACTGTGCGAAGATAACAACTATTGTGTAAATAGAGACAACTTCTGTACAAGTATAGACAACTACTGTGCAAACAGAGACGACTGCTGTGCAAATATAGACAACTACTGTGTAAAGATAACAACTATTGTGTAAAAAGAGACATCTTCTGTACAAGTATACACAATTTCTGTTCAAATATAGACAACTACTGTGCACACATAGACAACTACTGTGCAAAGATAACATCTTTTGTGTAAATAGAGACAACTACTCTGCAATAGAGACAACTACTGTGCAAAAATAACAACTGCTGTGCAACTATAAACAAATACTATGCAAAGATAACAACTAGTGTGTAAATAGAGACAACGTCTGTACAAGTATAGACACCTACTGTGCAAAGATAGACAACTGCTGTGCAAAGATAACAACTATTGTGTACATAGAGATAACTTCTGTGCATATATAGACAACTACTGTGCACACATAGCCAACTGCTGTGCAAATATAGACAACTACTCTGCAAAGATAGACAACTACTGTGCAAAGATAACAACTATTGTGTAAATAGAGACAACTTCTGTACAAGTATAGACAACTACTGTTCAAAGAAAGACAATTGCTGTGCAAATATAGACAACTACTGTGCAAAGATAGACAACTACTGTGCAAAGATAACAACTATTGTGTAAATAGAGACAACTTCTGTACAAGTATAGACACCTACTGTGCAAAGATAGACAACTGCTGAGACAACTACTGTGCAAACATAGCCAAGTACTCTGCAAAGATAGACAATTACTGTGCAAAGATAACAACTATTGTGTAAAAAGAGACATCTTCTGTACAAGTATAGACAACTACTGTTCAAAGAAAGACAATTGCTTTGCAAATATAGACAACTTCTGTGCAAAGATAACAACTATTGTGTAGATAGAGACAACTTCTGTACAAGTATAGCCAACTACTGTGCAGAGAAAGACAAATGCTGTGCACATATAGACAACTACTGTGTAAATAGAGACAACTTCTGTACAAGTATAGAAACCTACTGTGCAAAGATAGACAACTGCTGTGCAAAGATAACATCTATTGTGTAAAAAGAGACAACTTCTGTACAAGTATAAGACAACTACTGTGTAAAGAAAGACAACTTCTGTGCAAATATAGACAACTACTGTGCAAAGATAACAATTTTTGTGTAAATAGAGACAACTTCTGTACAAGTATAGAAACCTACTCTGCAAAGATAGACAACTACTGTGCCAAGAACAACTATTGTGTAAAAAGAGACAACTTCTGTACAAATATAGACAACTACTGTTTAAAGAAAGGCAATTGCAGTGCAAATATAGACAACTACTGTGCAAAGATAACAACTATTGTGTAAATAGAGACAACTTCTGTACAAGTATAGACAACTACTGTGCAGAGAAAGACAACAACTGTGCAGATATGGACAACTACTGTGCACAGATAGACAACTGTTATGCAAAAGATAACAACTATTGTGTAAATAGAGATAACTTCTGTGCAAATATAGACAATCTTTGCCCAGCAGTTGTCTTTCATTGCACAGTAGTTGTCTATACTTGTACAGAAGTTGTCTCTATTTGCACAATAATCGTTATCTTTGCACAGTAATTGTCTATCTTTGCAGAGTAGTTGTCTATATTTACACAATAGTTGTTATCTTTGCACAGCAGGTGTCTATACTTGTACAGAAGTTGTCTCTATTTACAAAAAAGTTGTTATCTTTGCACAGTAGTTGGCTATGTGTGCACAGAAGTTGTCAATATTTTTCAGAAGTTGTCTATACATGTACAGAAGTTGTCTCTGTTTACACAATAGTTGTTATCTTTGCACAGTAGTTGTCTATATGTGCACAGCAGTTGTCTATCTTTGCACAGTAGTTGTCTATACTTGTACAGAAGATGTCTCTATTTACACATTAGTTGTTATCTTTGCACAGTAGTTGTCTATATTTGCATAGCAGTTGTCTATCTTTGCACAGTAGTTGCCTATACTTGTACAGAAGATGTCTCTATTTACACAATAGTTGTTATCGTTGCACAGTAGTTGTCTATATTTGCACAGCAGTTGTCTATCTTTGCACAGTAGTTGCCTATACTTGTACAGAAGATGTCTTTATTTACACAATAGTTGTTATCTTTGCACAGTAGTTGCCTGTGGGTGCACAGCAGTTGTCTATCTTTGCACAGTAGTTGCCTATACTTGTACAGAAGTTGTCTTTATTTACACAGTAGTTGTTATCTTTGCACAGTAGTTGTCTATCTTTGCACAGTAGGTTTCTATACTTGTACAGAAGTTGTCTCTATTTACAAAATATTTATTATCTTTGCACAGTATTTGTCTATATTTGCACAGCAGTTGTCTATCTTTGCACAGTAGTTGCCTATACTTGTACAGAAGATGTCTCTATTTACACAATAGTTGTTATCTTTGCACAGCAGTTGTCTATCTTTGCACAGTAGTTGTCTATATTTGCACAGCAGTTGTCTATCTTTGCACAGTAGTTGCCTATACTTGTGCAGAAGATGTCTCTATTTACAAAATATTTATTATCTTTGCACAGTATTTGTCTATATTTGCACAGCAGTTGTCTATCTTTGCACAGTAGTTGCCTATACTTGTACAGAAGATGTCTCTATTTACACAATAGTTGTTATCTTTGCACAGCAGTTGTCTATCTTTGCACAGTAGTTGTCTATATTTGCACAGCAGTTGTCTATCCTTGCACAGTAGTTGCCTATACTTGTACAGAAGATGTCTCTATTTACACAATAGTTGTTATCTTTGCACAGTAGTTGTCTATATTTGCATAGCAGTTGTCTATCTTTGCACAGTAGTTGCCTATACTTGTACAGAAGATGTCTCTATTTACACAATAGTTGTTATCGTTGCACAGTAGTTGTCTATATTTGCACAGCAGTTGTCTATCTTTGCACAGTAGTTGCCTATACTTGTACAGAAGATGTCTTTATTTACACAATAGTTGTTATCTTTGCACAGTAGTTGCCTGTGGGTGCACAGCAGTTGTCTATCTTTGCACAGTAGTTGCCTATACTTGTACAGAAGTTGTCTTTATTTACACAGTCTAATACAGTCTAATACAGGCCTGAATGTATGATACAGTCTAATATAGGCCTGAATGCATGCTACAGTCTAACACAGGCCTGACTGTATGTTACAGTCTAATACAGACCGAAAATGAATAGAAACAGATACTGTGTTTGTAAATAGGTTTGAAGGCGATGAACATGACAGAAGTATGTAGATATATTGCAAATGATGAAATGGCACTGGGAATGTTTGCCTGTCAACATATCTCTTGACTTCTACACCTTTGAAATAGATTTGACATCTTCAATATTTGCTGACATGATTTCAAGTCATACGCAAGAACAGGTAAGGGAGAAATGGTGGTGGAGATTTTAATGGACAACTGCCTTGTTCTGAGACTGATGCCTCTGCCTGTCAACTGCCTCTGGACATAATACAAGTAACGGATTTACTAGTATGGATTTTATCATCTCAAAGTTTGATAAGGGCACAAATGCCATAATTATCATGACTTGAGATTTCAGCTAGGTCCCTTTGGTTGGTTGCATTGACAGCATTCGGGACCTTGGTGGGGATTTCAAAAGGTTTTGTCAATTGACGTGATGACGGCCCTTGTCAGTGTACCAAGCGTTTTCGTGGTTATTTTTAGGGGGTACACAATTTCCTGGCTATTGAATTAGTTTGCTGTCTGTCGAACAGGTAGGGCAGGGTGACCTTGACCTGTTGAGCACACCTGCCATTACCTTTTGCGTGTGACTCATTCCCGGGGAACTGACAGTGTGCTGTGTGGCAGATGTATGCTATGTCGATGGAAATTGATTTTGTCGCTTTTATAAATGAGGTTACACTTCTAAGAGCGACTATTATGGATATCCTATTCATAACGGTGAACAACACAAGAAGTACTGTTCGGCTCCCCCGATACCCCTTTAGGAGAGCAGGGAAAGCAAAGATTAAAAATGCACGATAACTGATGAATAGGCAAATGTATGCATGACGTCACAGGTCAGTAAGATTATCAACCAGTGGCTGTTCCAGTCCACTCTTTCAGGAAACCTTTTATAAAACGAAAAACTAAGCACGGTTGATGTGATGCGCGCAATGACAAGATCGTCATGTCACCCTGAATTGTATACATAATGCACCCGGATTTCAAAAAGAAACAAACTCTAAGGTTTGATTTTTACCCATGTAAAATATAATTATGTATGACGTTGAGCGTGAGAGTCTGAAAATGAATACACCAGTTGGATAGAAACTGTTATAAATCTAGGTCATTTACAAGCTAATTAGTCATGTGCAAATTTAACACCATGAAAGTCATCGTCATTTTAGTATAAGAAATGTAGACGCGAGGTAACTAATTTATTGGAAAATTAAGTTTTATAAGATAACTTGGATGCTGCGTGTTTCGTTCGAAAAGTCCTTTTAAAAACTAAAAACTAACCCAGCGGGCACACAACGTTGAGTCAACGTTTAATCAACATTTTTAATCAACGTTGACTTTTGGTTGTTTGGTTAATCATGTTTTATAAACGTTGATTCAACGTTTATCATGCGACAAAAGAAAATAATTGAAGATTCGTTTAGTTGTCAACGTTGTTTCAACGTAAAGAATCAACAAAATGTCAACTGCTTGTTTCCTTGGAAAATTTGATACATAATTTATATTGGTAATAGGCATCCAACTTAGCAACTATCATTTCTGAACATTAATTTCATAAGAGATCCAGATCGACCTAGTGACAGATATAATCTAATATATTTTTTGATTGAGCATCGATCAACGGACGGAAATATTACGTAAATCGCAATTGAAAATGAAAAAATCTATGATTTTAGGTATAAAGTCATCAATTATCCGTTAGATAAGATTAGTGAATTGCATTAAATTTGATATTTTCCGAAAAAAATGTCAAAATTGTATAATTCCCGACAATTTGTTTCTCTGGGGAGAAGATAGTGATGATGATGATGATTTTAAGGGCGGGGAGCTAGGGGGTCAGCAGTTTTATACACACTTACGTTTGACTATGTTTAAATTGATGCTTAGAAATTATGGGAAGGGGAGGGCGGTCATTGATCTTGTACATGGCATGCAGGGATGGGGGGTCACTTATTTTGTACATACATTGGGGGGTGGGGTTCACATTGTACATGCTTCTCCATAAAAATCATCATCACCCCCTATCCATAAATTACGAACGGTCCCTAAGGGCAGCTGTACAAAATCGAGTAGAATTTATCAATATTTAAATTATATCACATTCTTCTGAACATTTGTTTGAATGGTTCTATCAGTAAATTGTGCACTGATCACGCTCTGAACCCTATCAGCATATGTATATTTTTGTATTTATTTATTTTACTTAAAAAAATAAATTGGGGGAGGGGGCATATGTATATCATTTTATTTTTGTTTATTTTGGGGGTGGTGGTGGGGGTGGATAATGAATGGCGACAGCGAATCTTTCTCAGATCATGCATCGAAAATTCACATCAAAATGTCTTCTGCAAGTCTTTCTGAAGGGTGAAATTGTATATAATTTATTTAAACTTTTATTTATTTACAAAATGTGTAACTTCACTAATGATGCTTTGATGGGACATTTCACAAAACTGCACCCAAAGACTTTCATTCTTACACTGGTTTTGAAGGGATGTGATGATTTATATCTCTTAATGGTTAAATGTTGCATATATAAACGAAGTAATTTAGTAAGGAACATTTAATTATTAAAAATAACATTTATTTTTAATGGAATTTTCAAAAATCTCAGTTTCGAAACAACGTTGATGTGCCCGCTGGGAATTAACTTAACAAAAGCATGGGAAAGCAGATAAAATGTAATATGTTAAATATATAATGTAATATGAAGTATTAATACACATTCATAATAGTTGGCGTATTCTGGGAGTGGCCTAAAATAGATTGTTCAAAATTTATTGGCTAAACATTTGGCTGTACAATGTTGTGTGAAGACCGCCATCACTGATGGTTAGTGCAGAGTTTGTTGGACAACCTTTTCCCGAACAGGTTTCTGTGGTCCAACTGTCTGAACTGGTCCAACTGGCCGAAACTTTGCACCAAATCAGCTATGCTTAACGTCGATGTCAAGACAATATTGATTACTACATGGTTGAGGAAGTATTTTTGGCAGATGATGCTTTGGCTTTGAATGGAGAAATAAAACAGACTTTAGACGTGAAAGAAATTAGGACTTAAAAACAGAAGAATGTCTATGGTAAGAGAAATTAGGGAATTTCGGATAACACATTCATTAAAAAGTCTTCTACCAGTACTATGTTGCCTCTCTTGTTGTGTTTGTGTTGAGGCCGGGGACGGTGTTGTTCAATGTCCAATTAAACCTAAAATGGAATATAGTAAAGAAATTATACTATAATCTATTTGTAAGTGACGTGTGTGCTGTAACGGAAAATATACCGTGCTGAAATATAATAATCTAGCACAGACAGAGAAGCTCACTTACCCGTGTCCGTTTTCTCCTCTGATATCCGGGTGGGTTACAAGGACGCCTCACGAACAGAGGTCCTGTGCACAAGACAAACTCAGTAAAACACTACACAAAGTTTACCTTGCCACACACCAGCAACACACTGCCGAATACTGAACGTTAGACAGTGATAGACGGTGTTAGACAGGTGGTAGACGAATTTACACAGTAGACAGCTGTACACACTACCCTGAACTGTTACTCCCTTGTTTCGCTTCAAGTACACTCAGTATAACTCGTGTCTTTACGTAATCTACAAGCCGGTCGCGACTCCTCATGCCTACAGGCCGAGTATACAGAGACGACAACGACACTGCCACTGAAGGCAGTGAGCCCGGACACCATACAGCAACACAAGGCTCATTGACGTAATGCATGTGTGTATAGATCTAACATTGCAGCATGTGCAGATAATACCACTACTATGTACTACAGTTTAGTATTGAAGGTAACTTGAAGTAGTGAAGGTAAATAGTAAGGCCAATGTAGACACTGGAAGAGACCCCCAACAACAACACCGTCACGTTTCAGACAGTGAGCCCTGACACCATACAGCAACACGGTGCTCATGGAAGTAATGCGTGTGTGTATAGATCTAAACATAGTAGCATGTGCAGATATTCCAACTACCCCAAAACTGTCATTGTAAAGACACCCGGTGTCAATACAGTCATTCTGCAGGATAGTTGGGTAGATTAGTGATTGAGGTGACCAGTCATTGAGGAGATCAGTGATTGAGGGGATCAGTGATTAAGGAGACTAGTGATTGAGGAGATTAGTGATTAGGGAGTTTAGTAACTGAGGAGTTTAGTGATTGAGGGGATCAGTGATTGAGGAGACTAGTGATTGAGGAGATCAGTGATTGAGGAAATAAGTGATTGAGGACATCAGTGATTGAGGAGATCAGTGATTGAGGAGTTTATTGATTGAGGAGATCAGTGATTGAGGAGATCAATGATTGAGATGTTTAGTGATTGAGGAAATCAGTGATTGAGGAGATGAGTGATTGAGGAGACTAGTGATTGAGGAGATCAGTGATTGAGGAAATAAGTGATTGAGGAGATCAGTGATTGAGGAGATGATTGATTGAGGAGATGATTGATTGAGGAGATTAGTGATTGAGGAGATCAGTGATTGAGGTATTTAGTGATTGAGGAGATGAGTGATTGAGGAGATGAGTGATTGAGGAGTTCAATGATCGAGGAGTTCAGTGAGTCAGGTGTTCAATTACCGATCAAAATTGGTGTGTATGATACCTCGCCATCTTTTACTGATGGATATTGTCGCTCGATACCCCGCCATCCCTGACTGATCGACGTTGTCCATGTTGATACCCCACCATCCTTGACTGATCGATATTGCTGCTATTGATACCCGGCCATCCTTGACTGATCGATATTGACCCTATTGATACCCACCACCACCACTGACTGATTGATATTGACGTTATTGATATCCCACCACCCTTGACTGATTGATATTGACGCTATTGATACCCTGTCATCCTTGACTGATCGATATTGACGCTATTGATACCCCTCCACCCTTGACACAATCTACCCTCTAAACTACAACGGTCAAGCCTAGACTGACTGAGTTTGGTTTTACGCCGCTTTTAGCAATATTCCAGCAGCATCACGGCGGGGGACACCAGAAATGGGCTTCACACATTGTGCCCATGTGGGGATTCGAACCCGGGTCTTCGGCGTGACGAGCCAACGCTTTAACCATTAGGCTACCCCACCGACCCGTCAAGCCTAGAGGTAACTAAGCCTAGTCCCCAGGCTACAACCGTCTACCATCCAGCTTACAACGACGTTCCCTCTGCCCTACCTAGTGATGGCTGTTGATCTAACGACGACAAGACTCTCCACGACGATGCCAATGTTGGTCCAGGGTAAGTGTGCCGGCGGGGTAGCCTAGTGGTTAAAGCGTTCGCTCGTCACGCCGATGACCTCGGTTCGATTCCCCACAAGAGTCCGATATGTCAAACCCATTTCTGGTATCAAACACACCCTCCCCTACCCCTACCCCCGTCATATTGATGAATAATTGCTAAAAGCGACGTAAAACTAAAGTCACTAAGCCAATGTGTGTGTTATTTGTGGTGAGCATGACTGTTTATGTACATTCTTACAGTATTTCGGGAATTACAATCTACACATATTTTGCCCAAGGCGCGCATGTGAAGTACATATAGAATCTCATATATCATATGATCTCACACAAGCAATATCTCCTGTGGAACACAGATTTGGATGATAAAGTTGTTGATCTTCCTCCCAGGTTGAACATTCTGACCTCGCTGGTCATCCATGTGTCGCTGCTGGGACACGATACAGAACTTCAACTGCACCCACTCATTAAACCAGGCACACAATGTATACCATGACCCTACCAACCCATCACAAACATAGATATAGATTCCTTCCGTGTTTTAATTCATCCTGGCTTACACGAATACAGCACTTAAATCCTGTCATGCTGAAATTGACATGTTTGCATTACAAGAACGTGTGTTAAAACGTCTGTCAATACTGTTAGACGAACACTGCGTCTGAAATAGTTCCTACCATTAATACTGTGCTTGAATTGGAAACACGAGAGGATTGTCAACAATATTAGACCGTACTATTAAATTCTAATGCAGTGTTCCTAACAGTCCATTAGGTTAGAGGCATTTGTCCGACTGAGTTGACGGAATCAAGCTGTTAAGCAGATTGGTCTGGTGATAGTGGACGTTCTACCTGTACAGCAGCAGAAGCGGGTAACAGACACTGAAGACGGTCCAGTGGATCACTAATTACGCCGGTCAAGCGCTACCCGTTGTGACCAAACATTTCAAATGTATTGTGCGACGGTCCCATTGCTAGGGCTTCTTTACGCCATCAGTGTCTGTGACGGGGCTAACTACACAGACTTGCAACGCCTCCACGACAGTCTCCTCACCTACTACCGACCCAACCTCCGACCTGTTAACGACTCATCACGGACAGTGTTGGTCAGCATGGACATTGCAGTATCCAATATCGTCACCCTCGACTTGACCAGTGAAAGTTTGGTCACGTGGCTGGAGCTCGTGGTCACGTGGACGGACGAGAGGTTGACGTGGAATGCCGATCAGTACACACATGTAAGAGCGATTAACTTTCCCAGACGTAAAGTATGGGTTCCAGATGTTCACGTCCTCAACGCCCGCAGCGAGGACATCCTCGGCGACGCTGACAACACTCTACAGGTAGGTTGCCCATTATAGGCTCTGTAAGGGGAGTTCGGGGAGCCTAGTGGTTGAAGTGTTGCCTCGCCGTGGACACACGTCGGATTCAGGTTTTAGTGAGATATTGCACTCCGTCACTAACTCACTAACTCACCACGCAAACAAAAACAACCCCCCGCCGAATATACATCCATACCCCCACACGCACGCAAAGAAGCAGGCATGCACGCACATGCATGCACGCACGCACGCACACACACATACCAATGCACACACCCAACCTTTCATCCACACAAACACCCATCCAACCTGTCATCTAAACATTACTCTCATTTATGCATTCCTTCGTGGATCAATGAAAGAATGAAGATAATCATAGAATATTCCGGTCTTTTCTTTTCGAGAAAATTTAACAACGACATTTTAAAATACAGCTATTTTGCAGGTTTATCCTGATGGCAAGGTCGAGTGGTATGTTGATCTGGAAACAAGAACACCATGTCCGGTTTCACTAGCGAGGTTCCCGTTTGATAAACACACGTGTTCAGTCACTCTAACCACCGCCTATCATGGGGAAGTTGACGTCAACATCAGTGGCGTGACCTTCACCGACGAGAAAGCCATCAAGACAGGTGAGTGGATGTTGACAACGTCCTCCGCCAAGAGAGTAACCCTTGGCGAACACAGACCCAAGAGTGGAGTGATTGTATCGCTGACCCTGCGACGTCATGGAGGTTACTATATCTTCTGTCTGATACTGCCCCTGTTTATTGTTGCTGGCGCCAATCCTTGTGTGATCCTTGTCAAGTCCAATAGCGGGGAGAAGACGTCAACAGCTGTCACCCTTTTCCTGTCCTTCACGATCTTCATCACCCTCCTCGCTGATCTGCTACCACAGTCGTCCCGGGGCATTCCAGTCTTCACAGTCCTCGTCTACATGCAGTTCCTGTTCAGTTCAGGAATCGTGGCGTACTGCATTGTTTCACAACGGCTAAGTCAGAGAGACAAGCACAACAGACTGACGCGGATCCTGGCACTTGTCCTCCTGAAGACAGGAAGGAAGAAGGCTGTACAGCCATCCACTACGACAGACGCTGGTGATGGTGGCTCGGAACGTGACCCGGAGGAGTTCACCGACTTTCCTCAACTGGCGGATAAACTGGACAGTGTCGTATTTTATGTATGCACGGCTCACGCCGTTCTGGTTATGAGTTTCACCCTGCTGTCTCTCCTCGTTACATGATTGTTGATTTCAGCATCCAAACAACATCAGAATTGTATTCAGCACAAATACAGCGTGAGAGAACAACGATCAAAGTAATCATACACAATTACCATCTGTATTATAAATCAACTTCATTTGCAAATCAATACAAATAAGTGCAGTTATTACAATGGCAGTAGACAAAAGAGTGTCGATGGCAGTATCAGATGAAACACGATGTCAACTGGTCTTGTAACGTGAGATGATAAGGCATGCTCTTGCATCCAAATATAGTCTTGCAGAAACATACAGTCTATGCTTTTGTAGGGTAACGGGTCATTTCGTCCCAAATACGTTCACCCCAGCAAAGAAATATTATTATTATCAACAATAAAATTGTTTCAATATTTTATTCATCTATGTATAGTGTCGAAACAGCATGTTCAGATTGTTTGAATAATTATATCATTTCATATTGGCTGTGTTGGATCAGATGACATCACTCAGGGACAATAGCAGCAACAGCAAAGGTCAGTTCTTCTGCAGTTTCAATAAAGGTTTCCGTCATCGATGGCTCTGGGAGTGGACTGAAACATGCGAAGACAATATTTTGACATCCATTTAAAGTTTGTATACATGTGACATGAGACAAAAATATGATAAAGTATATCTGAAATCTTTTCAAAAACACTTACTTCCCAATGGCCCCCTTGATGTCTGTAGTGGCTGTTGTGATGTCGAGTCATTCAGAGTAGCTGATATCGACAGTTGGGACTATAAAATATTAATTTGATTGGTCTGATTCTTATTACAGCAAAGGCGCTGTGGTCAGTTTCTCTCGCCGGCCAAGTGGAAGCTTTTGGCTGATCATTGTACCCATCTCGATCACGAATTTTCATTATCTATGATCGATTTGGCTTAAGTCCTAATTCTCTTTCAAATCAATTTTACCGTTGAAATGCACGTTTTCATTAAAGGGGTTTCAGTTAGGCTTTGACAGAATCAATTTCACAGGAGTCCTGCACAGTGTTGGCAATATGCCCTTCCATTAGCGTTATGACTTCAGTTGTTGGCAACGACCCTTCACAACGCAGCAGAACCCATCCCAGCTATACAGTAAACATAATCTATCACATCTAGTTCATATTTAAATCATATTTATTGTGCACTTAGGTTCTCACACTCATCAAACCCGTGGTTGGGATGAGACGGATGGGTAGGTCCTATACACCTGCCATTTTAATTGTTTGGTTTAACATTTACATTGTATTTCTGGGTTCGATGATGTGTTGTAGTGGCAGTCTACTCACTCGTGGAGTGAGGTGTAGCCATTGGTTACAACGTTCGTTCGTCACACATCAGTGCTGTGCGTGAAGCCCATCTCCGGTATCCCACCATGACAGTGCTGGAATATGTCTGGTAGCCTATAACCACTCAACCGGTTACAACGTCAGTCCGGTATGTAAGGGTTTTCAGTACGCTTTATACCTAGTTGGTCATCATTCAGTCATCTAAATACTCACAAGTGTGTCACCTCATACACTGGACATCTCTTTGTCAACTCTCACTCCGCAGTGTATGTATATATATGTATATATGACAGCGATTTGTCAACAGTGTTCAACTATATGACAGCGACTTGTAAACAGTGTTCAACTATATGACAGCGACTTGTAAACAGTGTTCAACTATATGACAGCAGTTTGTAAACAGTGTTCAACTATATCACAGCAGTTTCTAAACAGTGTTCAGCTATATGACACTGGCTTGTAAACACCGTTCAATCGTATGAATGTGGCTTGTAAACAGTGTTCAGCTATATCCAAGCAGTTTGTAAACAGTGATCAAACACATCACAGCAGTTTGCATACAGTGTTCAACTATATCACAGCAGTTTGTAAACAGTGTTCAACTATATCACAGCAGTTTGTAAACAGTGTTCAGCTATATGACAGCGACTTGTAAACAGTACTAGTGTTCAACCGTATGAATGTTGCTTGTAAACAGAGTTCAACTATATCACAGCAGTTTGTAAACAGTGTTCAACTATGTCACAGCAGCTTGTAAACAGTTTTCAGCTATATGATGGTGGCTTGTAAACAGTGTTCAACTACATGGCAGCAGTTTGCATACAGTGTTCAACTATATGACAGCAGTTTCTAAACAGTGTTCAACCATATCACAGCAGTTTGTAAACAGGGTTCAACTATATGAATGTGGCTTGTAAACAGTGTTCAACTATATGACGGTGGATGGTAAACAGTGTTCAACTATATGACGGTGGATTGTAAACAGTGTTCAACTATACGGCAACGACTTGTAAACAATGTTCAACTATATGACGGGGGATTATAAATGGTGTTCAACTATAAGCCAACGGCTTCTAAACAGTGTTCAACTATATGAATGTGGCTTGTAAACAGAGTTAAACTATATGACGTTGGATTGTAAACAGTGTTCAACTATATGAATGTGGCTTGTAAACAGTGTTCAACTATATGACGGTGGATTGTAAACAGTGTTCATCTATATGACGTTGGATTGTAAAGAGTGTTCAACTGTAAGGCAACGGCATGTAAACAATGTTCAACTATATGAATGTGGCTTGTAAACAGTGTTGAGCTATAGGACAACGGCTTTGAAACAGAGTTCAATTATATGAAGTTGGATTGTAAACAGTGTTCAACTATAAGGCAACGGCTTGTAAACAGTGTTCAACTATATGACGGTGGATTGTAAACAATGTTCAACTATAAGGCGACGGTTTGTAAACAGTGTTCAGTTTTATGACGGTGGAATGTAAACAATGTTCAACTATAAGGCGACGGTTTGTAAACAGTGTTCAGTTATATGACGGTGGCGTGTAAACAGTGTTCAGTTATATGTCGGCAGCTTGTAAACAATGTTCAACTATATGACGGTGGATTGTAAACAATGTTCAACTTTATGACGGAGTCCTTAATTGAAAGATAGTTATGGTATATAGCCTGATGGTGTTATCAATAATTTGTGTTGCATTTTGGAATGCTCGAATATAAACACATCAACAGAAGGAATCACCAAAACCAATGAACACGTGGGAAACATGCACACATTTCTCGTGAAAACGAACATGCACGAATTGTCACAACCATTAGTGTGCACAAACATTGGGCCTATCACTCATTGTTCAACGATGCCAAGCGTAGCTCAAATTGAGAGAAACCAGGCAATCAGACGTTTCAGATGTTGCCCGTCATTTCAACGTAAACATACACGATTTACCGCCTCAATCTTCGATACAACGCAACAGACCACAGATGACCTTCCTCGTAGCTGTCGTCCTAGGGTCACCTCGGCAAGATCGGCACATTACCCGCCAACACCAGCGAGATCCGTTCTTGTCTGCAAACCAAACTGCTCAAGACACTGGCACTATAGGAACACCTCGACGCCTTAGCTGGGACACTGTGATCCGACGCCTCCGTTCCAACAATCTCAGACGTCGCTGACCAGACCGTCGTCCTGTTCCTCAACCACGGTATCGTCGTGCACGATTTCAGTGGTCACAGAGTCATCATCACTGGCGTCATCGTGTGTGGAGACGTGTCATCTTCTTTGATGAGAGTCGATTTTGCGTGTCCCATGCAGACAGAAGAGTCAGAATTTTGCGGCGTCGAGGTGATCGTTTCGCTGACAGAAACACGTTTTGGATCAACAGCTGGTACGGGATCTGATTTAGTGCGAGGCTTGGACCCACTTGCTTCCAGAATGTTGGTCAAGGTCGGGGACACGGCGTCACTGCTCAGCGTTATATCGACCAAGTGATAAGACCCCACGTTGTTCCATTTTTCAAACAACGTCGTCAACACATTTTCCAGCAGGATAACACTTGTCTCCATGTCGCCAGAGCTACCATGGCCATTCTCCAACAATACAACAACTGTGTTCTACCGTGGCCAGAGCTACCATGGTCATTCTCCAACAACACAACAACTGTTTTCTACCGTGGCCAGAGCTACCATACCATTCTCCAACAACACAACAACTGTGTTCTACCGTGGCCAGAGCTACCATGGTCATTCTCCAACAATACAACAACTGTGATCTACCGTGGCCAGCCCTCAGTCCTGATCTGAATATCATCGAACACTTGTGGGATGAGGTTAAATGGAGTCTGCACAATGTACGATCCAGTCCCACAACTGCCGATGAACTTCGCACAGCTGCTCGGGGTTTGGGCAGAAGTATCCTTAGGGCCTTTACAAATCGTCTGATCCACTCAATGTACAGGAGATGTGGGGCCGTGATCAATGCTAATGGCGGTCACACTAGGTATTGACTGACATGGCTGGCCAGAACGTGTGTAACCCCTTTACCTTTGGAATACTTAATGTCATCAGTCTTCGTTCACATTTGTGTCTACCTGACCCTGTTGGTACTTCTTGTATTTAATGTTGAGAATTACATGCATGTATACTTTATACTCGACTTGTGTTGCTTTTGCGTGTGAGTATACCAGACCAAGAAATCGATATGTTGCATCGTGACACCCGATGAGAGGCTGCGATAAAAACACTTAATTCGCAGAAGGTCTGGTCTGATTGTTCTCCACCAGTCCTATAAATATAAACAGTGCCGTTCCCAAGGAAAACATGTTCACCTGGACTGTAATATAACGTTCAAATGGAAACAGATTTCTAGACAGAACCGGTTAATGCGAAAGAAGTTATCTCAGAGATCCCCGTAATTACGAACATACCCATCTCAGAGATCTCTGTAATTACGAACGTAGCCATCTCAGAGATCCCTGTAATTACGAACGTAGCCATCTCAGAGATCCCTGTAATTACGAACGTAGCCATCTCAGAGATCCCTGTAATTACGAACGTAGCCATCCCAGAGATCCCTGTAATTACGAACGTAGCCATCCCAGAGATCCCTGTAATTACGAACCTAGCCATCTAAGAGATCCCTGCTAATTCGAACGTAGCCATCTCAGAGATCCCTGTTTATTCGAACATAGCCATCTCAGGGATCCCTGTAATTACGAACCATCTCTGATCTCTGTTAATTCGAACGTAGGGATTCAAACGTTATTCACACATTAAAAACACTTCCGGGTAAACGAATGATATTCATGCAATAAAGCCCATCTGTACAAACAATGTTTCTGGCTAATGTGATTTAATTTTGATTTCTCTGTTCATGTTAGTAATTCTTCTACCGGGTATGTTGTCGGTCAACAATGGGTTCAGTGGTATCTGCACCGTCATTTCAACTCGTAGTCGTGTCCTTGACATTGTTATATACAACGGTAGTTGTAATACTCTGCTTTTAATCATGTAGTGCTGTTTGTACTGGCAGTATTATCCACCAGTCATACCACCCACTATGGTATTTGTCATCTTTAGGATAGACCACCCACTATGGTATTTGTCATTGCGTCACCCGTGAACATTGCTCCCGAGTTAAAATCGGGCACTCCTTTCCCCCAGCAGATCTGAGTAAGAGCAGGTGTTCAGCAACCCCTTTTTATCACTAAAGACGAATATGCTTGCCAGAGGAGGGGACGAGCGGGATCGGGTGCTCAGGCTCGCTGATGTATTTGATAGATGTGCCTAGATGTATGCTCATGACATCAATCATTGGGCTGGTCAAGACTCTGTTGGGTGCGGCGTAAAACAATCAAACAAAGGAACAATGACGTATCTGTCACACCACCAGGGTAAACCACCACGTCTTGGAGGGTCTCCATGGCTGCGTATCCGTCACACCACCCGAGTAAACCACCACGTCTTGGAGGGTCTCCATGGCTGCGTGTCTGTCACACCACCAGGGTAAACCACCACGTCTTGGAGGGTCTCCATGGCTGCGTATCTGTCACACCACCAGGGTGAACCACCATGTCTTGGCGGGTCTCCATGACTGCGTATCTACGCATTGAATATTTTATGACCGCTTCATCCGCCATGTCCAGCAGTGTTGGTCAGGTGGCGTGTCGGGATGGCCTGTCTCCAGATTACTCGAAATCAGCGTTGTTGTTGTCGTTTTTGTTGTTGCTGGTGCTGCTGAAAATACTATAAAAGTGATATAACTAGTCCAATTTTTGCTATTTGATCGGATATATGTCAAAATCAAACTCCACGGAAGCGGAACATAACACATTAAGTTTGGGTATTTGTTCATCATGTCGAGCTTTGAACAACCTTCAAACCTGCTTCTACTACAATACGATATCAGAAGCTAGGAGTATAATTTGCTTTTTTTAAACATGTCTTCTAGAACATCAATAACTATCAAGACATGTTTTGTCACGTTGCACAGACAAACGTTCAGATATTATTCTTGTAGAGATAAAACGTTCACATATTATTGTTGCACAGATAAAACGTCCAGATATATTGTTGCACAGATAAAATGTCCAGATATTATTGTTACACAGATAAAACGTTCAGACATTATTGTTGCACAGATAAAACGTTCAGATATTATTGTTGCACAGATGAAACGTCCGGACATTATTGTTGCACAGATAAAACGTTCAGATATTATTGTTGCAGAGACGAAACGTCAAGATATTATTGTTGCACAGATAAAAAGTTCAGATATTATTGTTTCACAGATCAAACGTCCAGATATTGTTGTTACAAAGACGAAACGTAGAGATATTATTGTTGCACAGATAAAACGTTCACATATTATTGTTACACAGATAAAACGTTCAGATATTATTGTTGCACAGATAAAACGTCCAGATATTGTTGTTACAAAGACGAAACGTAGAGATATTATTGTTGCAGAGATAAAACGTTCAGATATTATTGTTGCTCAGAATAAACGTTCAGATATTATTGTTGCACACATAAAACGTCCAGATATTATTGTTGCGCAGATAAAACGTTCAGATATTATTATTGCACAGAAAAAACGTTCAGATATTATTGTTACACAGATGAAACGTTCAGATATAATTGTTGCACAGATGAAACGTTCAGATATTATTGTTGCACAGATAAAACGTTCAGATATTATTGTTGCACAGATAAAACGTTCAGATATTATTGTTGCACAGACAAAACGTCCAAATATTCTTGTTGCACAGATAAAACGTTCAGATATTGTTGTTACAAAGACAAAACGTACATATATTATTGTTGCACAGATAAAACGTTCACATATTATTGTTACACAGATAAAACGTTCAGATATTATTGTTACACAGATGAAACGTCCAGACATTATTGTTGCACAGATAAAACGTTCAGATATTATTGTTACACACAATAAACGTTCAGATGTTATTGTTGCATAGAAAAAAACGTCCAGATATTATTGTTGCACAGATAAAACGTTCATATATTATTGTTGCAGAGACGAAACGTCCAGATATTACTGTTGCACAGATAAAACGTTCAAATATTATTGTTGCACAGATAAAACGTTCAGATATTATTGTTTCACGGACAAAACGTCCAAATATTCTTGTTGCACAGATAGAACGTCCAGATATTGTTGTTACAAAGACAAAACGTACATATATTATTGTTGCACAGATAAAACGTTCACATATTATTGTTACACAGATAAAACGTTCAGATATTATTGTTACACAGATAAAACGTTCAGAAATTATTGTTGTCAATGTAAAACGTTCACATATTATTGTTACACAGATAAAACGTCCAGATATTATTGTTGCACAGATAAAACGTTCAGATATTATTGTTGCACAGACATAAGTTCAGATATTATTTTTGCACAAATGAACCTTCCAGATATTATTATTACACAGATATATCGTTCAGATATTGTTGTTTCACAGGCAAAAGTTAAGATATTATTGTTACACAGATGAAACGTTCAGATATTATTGTTGCACAGAAAAAACGTTCAGATATTATTGGTACACAGATAAAACGTCCAGATATTATTGTTGCAGAGATAAAACGTTCAGATATTATTGTTCTACATATAAAACTTTCAGATATTTTTGCTGTAGAGATGGTACGATTATTCATCTTGCTCATTGTCGACGACCCGATGATGGTGATGACATGGTTGCACCACGAATTATTGACCCTGTGAGACAATGTGTCCTTTATTTTTATTTTTATTATGGATGGAAACTCTCAGCAGAGGGCACGATGGAAACTCTCAGCAGAGGGCACGATGGAAACTCTCAGGAGAGGGCACGATGAAAACTTTTAGCAGAGGGCACGATGGAAACTCTCAGCAGAGGGCACGATGGAAAACTCTCAGCAGAGGGCACGATGGAAACTCTCAGCAGAGGGCACGATGGAAACTCTCAGCAGAAGGCACGATGGAAACTCTCAGCAGAGGGCACGATGGAAACTCTCAGGAGAGGGCACGATGAAAACTCTCAGCAGAGGGCACGATGGAAACTCTCAGCAGAGGGCACGATGGAAACTCTCAGCAGAGGGCACGATGGAAACTCTCAGCAGAGGGCATGATGAAAACTCCCAGCAGAGGGCACAATGGAAACTCTCAGCAGAGGGCACGATGAAAATATCGATGTGAACAGTACAAACGTAGAAGTGGCAGCCCTTGACATGTTGACCTCTTGACCTTTGCGTGAGTACCAATATAAGTGTTGGTATTCTTGACTATATGACCCAGCAACGTGTTTTTAATGGTGCATGTCGTCATGGTTACTGGCACTGTCTCCGCAGTAGAAGACAGCTACGTACAGAGTTCCGCCATGTTGTGTAAACCTACACTATAAGTATATACCTGGCATGATTGCTGTTAGTCTCACAGTCCCTCAATGGTTAGTCTCACAGTCCCTCAACCCAACTGTTTGATCCCGTCTGTCCAGCACTGCCATTACTGCCAAAGCTCTGGATGAAGCAAGTCTAGATTTCCCCAGGTATAGGGCTATCATCTACAAACAAACGAGCTCTCTTCAGGGGTCAGGTTACAGGGGAGACATATCAAACTCCCTAGGGGACAGAGCTTTATACAAAGACTAACGATTAATCTCGTTACACGAATACGATTAAACGAATATAAATCATTTTGACAAATAAACCCGTTTTAATTGAAAAGAAACCCTGTGAGATGGGAAACCCAGAACCTGAAGAAATCTAGACTTGCTTCATTTAGGACTTTACCGTTGCAGGGAGGGCTAGGCTGTAGGGGAAATCTAGACTTGCTTCATTTAGGACTTTACCGTTGTGGGGAGGGCTAGGCTGTAGGGGAAATCTAGACTTGCTTCATTTAGGACTTTACCGTCGCGGGGAGGGCTGGGCTGTAGGGGAAATCTAGACTTGCTTCATTTAGGACTTTACCGTTGCGGGGAGGGCTGGGCTGTAGGGGAAATCTAGACTTGCTTCATTTAGGACTTTACCGTCGCGGGGAGGGCTGGGCTGTAGGGAAATCTAGACTTGCTTCATTTAGGACTTTACCGTTGCGGGGAGGGCTGGGCTGTAGGGGAAATCTAGACTTGCTTCATTTAGGACTTTACCGTCGTGGGGAGGGCTGGGCTGTAGGGGAAATCTAGACTTGCTTCATTTAGGACTTTACCGTTGCGGGGAGGGCTGGGCTGTAGGGGAAATCTAGACTTGCTTCATTTAGGACTTTACCGTCGTGGGGAGGGCTAGGCTGTAGGGGATATCTAGATTTGCTTCATTTAGGACTTTACCGTTGCAGGGAGGGCTAGGCTGTAGGGAAAATAATATGGTTCAGGGACTGAACAGAACTGTAGTAACTTTAGCATCTGCCAACACTTAATCAACAAACACAGTGTGTGGCAGGAGGCTGGTGTGCCGAGGGTCTAGTCCTGCAACAAGTATGTGGAATGGACATAGTCTGTGATCTTCAATAGGCAAGTCTGTTTGAAGTGACTGCATGGAGAAAGGCTCCCTGGGAATTCTATTTAGGAAATAGTCACATTCGTATAACTAGTTATCCTCACTTATAACACACGTGGCCTGAGGCCCAGAGTGACTATAATTATGCCTAAGGTTTAATTGTGTAACACACGGAGTGTTGCTTTCACTGGCCGGCTACACGTTTTCAAAGAGTCACATACATGTATTTACATATCATAAAAGTAGGTACTTTAACATTTGGAGGCAAACTAAAACTCCTCGATATTTTATTCACGTATTGGGTATTCCAGATAAAACTTCTGTTTGTCAAGCAAAGTTCCAAATCACAAAGATTTCAAAATATGAATGGAAGGACTAGGAGTTAAGGGCAGGACTACTCTGGTTAGACACCCAGGTGAGAGGACAGAGCTGGGCAAGAGGGCCAATACATCTCCCTGTCGTTTAAACCTTTATTTGACGGTTGTAACATATGTAATTGATCAGGACCCAGCAGGTGTAGCCCCTGGGTGGTTAGTCTCTGAATCTCTCATCTCACTTGGCTCCTTCCAGTAAATGGAGCCCTGTTTCTCACAGAATATATCTTCAGTGACTAAACGTTGGGGTCTGTACGTGTTCCTATAGCTGTTTCAGAGTAGTGTGCAGTTAACTTTTCCGCCCACGCCATTTCTCCCCGTTAGCATTTAGTTGCTAAGTGTTTGGTAATACGCTCGCTGATATTAAAGGTGACAGTTTGAAGACGAGCAAAGGTGTTGTCTGACGACTGGAAGCAAATTTGGTTGGGACCTGGCACGGCTCACGCAATCTTCTCCTGTAGGGTGGGTGATCGGATGGTGGGGGGAGGGTGTGCATGTGAATTTATCTTCCTAGGTGGCCTTTGCACACACACACACACACACACACGCACACACACACGAACGCACACACACATATACGCACATCAAATATCACATGTTATCATTTTATGTCAGTTAACATCAATTTATTAATAAAGTCCCATTTAACACGAAAGTGGGTGATGGGGTGAGTCAGTCATTTCGGATCTGAACAGTTTTCAACAATACGACATCAAGGGACAAGCAATGTATACTTCACTCACTACCTGTTTATACCCAAATTGGGATTCGAACCCGGGTGTGGCACAGCAGGTGTCTCCGGGGACTTAGCAAACCTCCTTATTCTGGTTGTGAAACTTTACTAACATCTTAATTAAAATGAAATAGAATCCTATAAAGTTGGATGGTTTCAGCAAGTAATGAGAACACAATACTTACTACATTAATTTCACCTTGACAAACACAAATTATGAATGCGCGCAATGTTGCAGATTTTTGTGACAAAAACTGCGTAATAAAAGACTGTTTTAATACCAAGAGCATATTTGTCAGTCTGTCATCATCAACAAACTGCATTTATTCTATACGCGAAAAATATGCTATCTTGTAACGCAAACATGTGTTGCCGAAATACTTTTTCACATTTGGTGAGCGATTGACAGCCATTCATGCAACACCATTGAGGAAGTCGCCATGCAAGTGGGAATGCCCTTGCAGCTGGTCGCAATCGACCTTCACCCCGGTTGCAGGGTCAAAGGTTAGAGCTCTCCCCGATCTGAATGTCAGAGCTATTGTCGGTGTTCGCGCACTATTGGTGATAGTGTTGGCTACATTTAGAGACAATTCAGTGCATCGGTACCTTCAAGCTGCTGACATGGCGACAGAAGAAGGGAGAAACGTGGTCATTGCCATAGATGACAGCGAGTTCTCGGAATATGCATTCGACTGTGAGTAGAACTAGCAGCCCTGTGCAGCAATAATTTACACGTCCTAAAACATCCAGTGTCTAGTCCAGACGAACACAAACCGCAAAAACCGACAGGGCCGTTCCGCGAAATAATAATTCATAGGTTTAGCGTGCGGGGGTGGACATTTTAACTATCTGTGAATGAAAACATATTCTAGATAACATTGCACACATGTCAAATTGTGTCATCCAGTCTAGCATGAGTCTGAGGTTGTTGAACATGCACGCCGAACATTGTCACGGTGTCTCATTCTGGTGTACTGACTAGCTGCAGCAACAGACGCAGGGCGGAGCATCACTTGATCATACCGATACTGAGATGAGGTGATTTCTTCATTTTTCATATATCGTATTTGATTTGAGAAACGTTTCCCCATCACGATCATCAATAATAACTCACGTTGCCATTTTCGACGTTCTCCTTTAGTCGAGGTTATCATCACACAGGTTGAAGTGTACATTCACATAGGGACTTGTGGGCAGTGTTTCTTTCTTTCTTTGTTTCAATCAGTCATCAGAGTTCAAGATCAAGATATGTCCCCATTCCTTACATATATATATATAGTAGATAGTATGATGGGCAGATAAACTGATCCTGGTGATCAGGAAGGGAGACAATGCCTTACTTATGTGAAGAGATGTGAAGAGATGTGAAGACAGGATTTCCTGGGAGTTTGGGGGCAGTAGGAGGTGTTCTTTGTTGAGACATAACTGTACTGATGTTGAATAGATACTATGAGTCAGGTTTATTTCTGTTTGGTAGATATCATATATACTTCTCATCAAAAGTTAGACTCACTAGTGTAAATATAGCCACTTACTTCAGGCAACTGTTCTAAACTAAATTTTGCAAAAATATTCCATACTGTTTAGGAGTACTGTTTACACATGAACTGATGTATTGTATAACAAATTCGTAACATTGAAAAGATTATTGTCATGAGTTCAGTAAATGATGAAAATCTTTGAAAATTGTGAATTCTTAACTAAACTTTACACCACGACCCAGCTGTTCATATGTTCAATATTGGCACATGCTTTTCAGCAGTTTGATGCATGATCCTCGTGTAATTCATCTGCATAAAGTTTGCAGTTGGTTCCCCAAGTTAGTGGAGAAATCAACCTTCAGTATAATAAAATATCATATATATATACATAACATATGGTGAGTGTTTTAAGTGAGTCTAAACTTTTGGCGTGAAGTATATTACGATTTAAAATTGTATAACACGAGGAAGTAACTATAATGCTTTGGTATGTTTCTAACATGAAACAAGTACTAAATAGAAAATCGATCGGCATCATTTTTTTTGTGAACAGCAAAAACTTATGCCATGAGTGTGAAAAGAACAGCTAACTAGCTTATGCCATGATCGGTGTGAAAAGAACAGCTAACTAGCTTATGCCATGAGTGTGAAAAGAACAGGTAACTAGCTTCTGTCGCTGAACTATTAGTGATGCCATTTTTATTGTGATGTCCTGGAAACTGATACTGTCAATAGCCTCCAAAGCATTGTGATGTCCTGGAAACTGATACTGTCAATAGCCTCCAAAGCATTGTGATGAAATGGTACTGATATCTCTAGGGATAGAGTTTGATCTCACTCAAGGGTGGATGTCCCCCGCTGTGATATTGCTGGAATATTTCTATAAGCAGCGTAAAACAATGCTCACTCACTCACTCACTCACTCACAGCCTGGTTCCCTGGGTCTGTTGCGCCTGCGCTAACGCTTGGAAGCTGACCCAGGCAACCACTGCCGAATGGCGGCCTTCACTGCAGGGAGACGCGCCATACATTTACTATAGAAAAATCCGAGAACGTGTGGTTAGAATTTTTTCATAGCATTTTCATCGATACTATGGCAAAGTATACGTCACCAGAAAAGCAACCATCTTTACTTTCAGTGTACAAACACGTTATTTAAGCAGTTTCGAAACAAGAAAATCGTCGTTGCATTGGCTATATGTAAACAATTACACACACCCTATAATCATCACCGACATGTGCTTTGATATTTCGTGTCAGACAGGTATTGCCACGTAATCGTACACATAAAACATGGATCTGAATGACCACATTGATTGAATATAGTTAGCATCTTTATTTTAGCAAATTTGATGACGAAATTATTGCCGAGTATGTCCCGTGTCTTCCATCGTTTCAGGGTAGGTTTAGCGGGGTAGGTTTAGCGGATATATTGTTCGATCGCCTTGTGAAAGTACAAGGTAAAACGTTTAGATCATATGGATGATGTTAATGACAGGATTTGCCATTCTGATATTTAGCCTCTACAAAACAACATGAAACAGTTAGCATATATATCAATATCATTCAGAAATGTTTATGATTATAATGAACATGGTGAATCAAATGATCTATATACAAAAATGCACACTCATATACAGCTCAAAACAATGAATTTGATATTTTACATTACTAAACTGAATATATCAAAATACATGGTATGATCAGTATGTTAATACATCGGTATAACATATATACTGAGTCAAAAAAGAAACTTCACAAAATGTAATTTGAAAAATAATGAATAATTTTTCTCTGATGATACATCTATGTATCCGAAATGGGATCCCTTTTAAACCACAGTTCTAACGGTACTTGAAATGCCACGATTGTCATGTGCAACGTGAACGTGCTGTTGGCATGTTGCAAGCGGGAAGATCAGTTATTGACGTCGCAAGAGCAATGGGATGCAGCCGTCGTACTGTGCATGACTTGCGAGGTCGTCTACAACAAAGTGGCACCACTTCTGATCGCCCAAGGTCGGGTCGTCCACGTGTGACGTCACGAGCAGAAGACGGTCAAATCGTCCTACGTCACCTACGTGACAGATTTCTGCCAGCTGTTAACCAGGGCTGAGACGTTTAGAGGTCGACTGTCCTCACAGACCATTCGAAATCGGTTGCGGGCTGCCAATCTCTATTCTCGACGTCCATATCGTGGGACAATATTGACGCCGTTTCATCAACGTCAACGTCTGCTGTGGGCCCAACGTCACCTCCGATGGACCCAGAGAGACTGGAATCGAGTCGTCTTTAGCGATGAATCCAGGTTTACCCTCAGATTCGCGGACGGCGGGCATAGAGTCTGGAGACGACGTCGTGAACGGTATGCCCAATGTTGTGTACAGGAAGTCGACAGATTCGGGGGCGGAAGTTGCATGGTGTGGGGTGTTTTCTGTGGGAACAACCGTTCCCAACTTCTGGTCATCCGTGGAAACCTCACAGCTGCTGCTTACCGCGACCAGGTGCTCACCACTGAACTCGTTCCTTTCATGGCAGCTCATGGCCCAGGTCTACAGTTCCAGCATGATAATGCTCGGCCGCAATGTTGAGATGTTGACACGAAATTTCCTTCAAAACGCTGGAATCAACGTCATGGACTGGCCATCGAGGTCCCCTGACCTTAATCCAATAGAGCACGTTTGGGATGCACTTGGGAGAAGGCTTCGTGGTCTTAGGAACCAACCTCAGAATTTGCAGAAACTTGGCACTGCCTTGCAAGAGCAATGGCGCAGAATCCCCAACCATGTGTTCACAAGCATCAGGCAGTCGATGAGGAGACGGTGTTTGGTAGTGGTGAATGCGAGGGGCGGCCATACACGATATTGAACTGAGAAATTTCACATTTTTATTCTTGTGACTTGACATTCTGTATACCCATGTTTTGGAACGGCGGTGTAGCCTAATGGAACTGATTATGGCACTGTCAGTGTATCGAGTACATCACACAGATCTCAGCAATGAAATAATAACAATTTAACCATCTTACCATCTCTTGTTCTTTTATAGTGCCATGAAGAAAGAATGTGAAGTTTCTTTTTTGACTCAGTATATGTGAAAAAGAACTTTTTAGACAGATGAACATTCCACTATTTGTGAACTGTTGAATAAGGGTGATTTTTACCAATGATACCTGTCATGAGAACTGTAGTTTTTATAGCTTTAAGCCAGTATCAGAGTATACATTTGCTGTACATTGATTATTTTGAGCATGATTACCCTGGTGTTATAAGAATACATCTGATACAGATCATCTGATGTAAGCAATTTTTCAGTCAGATATCAGTTAACTAGTTTGGTTAAATGCTGCTATGGACTCTTTTCTTTATTTTATTATACTTTACAGCAGTGCATGCATAAATAATTCAACACACCATCAGTGATTTTGCTTTTGAATTTTAGGTTATTTGCTCTATACTTGTTGACCAGTTCACTATTGTGATTATATTTTTTTTAAATCAAAAGTTTATGTATCTTGAAATTGTATCTTTATGTAGATATTTGGGTATTGTGTTAACACCTAAACTTATTTGGACTAAAGCACAAACTACTCTTGGTGCACAGAGTAAAAAGGCTGTTATGGCATTGTACAGATGTCAAAAGAAAGTTGAAAATAAACCATGTCAAGATTAATTATGATATTTAATGCTATGAGTGTTCCTATAGTGTGTAGTGTGCAGAAGTATAGGGGACCTCATACTGTAAAATTATTGAAGATGTATAGCATAAAATGTGTAAACGGTTTCTCAAAACAGCAAACAATGCTATGGTTTGGGGAGAATGTGGCAGAGCCCCTCTCCAACTTGTGCACACCACAAGCCCTATAAGGTATTAGATACAGGCTCGGGAATGCCGTACCTCAAATTATATAAATTCTGTTTAGACTCATTCATATTTAGAATATTCTGATTTGAATATGTGCGTTAGCACAATATGTGAAGATATTTATTCGCCTGATTCCTTCTATTAACAGCATTTTAAATCACTGTTAAATGTGGAAAAGAATCTTACACACCATATCCCTGTACACCTAAGACTAGCCATGGCTCTTTTCAGTTGTAGTAGGTTTAAACTTCCAGTCAATTTTGGAATATACACAACTTTCCCATACACTGAATGACTGTAAATATTGTATATTAAGGGGAAGATATTTTGTTGAAGATGAGTTTCATATGCATGTATTGCTTGTAGGTGAGCATTACTCGGCCATAAGAATTATGTATGGGTCTTAAACAATTATATATAAGCCCCGCACTGTAACATTTGTTATCAGATCGATGATCATGCTGTTGATCTCTGGATTGCCTGGTCCAGACTCGATTATTTACAGGCCGCCGCCATATTGCTTGAATACAGCCGAGTGCAGCCTTAAACAACAAACCAACCAACATCTTTTATGGAAATTCTTTTATCTGAAAACTTCGACAGACAGACAAGACAACTTTGGTGTTGTATATAACTCATGTCTGTATTTATATTAAACAGCTAAAGGAATTGTAATAGATTGTTTCATTGGCTTGCGTGTTTCCTGCAATCAAAGATAGTCTGTATTAAATTGTCTGTTTATTGTGATCGTAATACCAACAGGTTTCAAAACTGAATGTACCCCATTCCCCACCCCTCTCCAACCCCAGATATAGCTACAGTGTTTTTATGTAATAGGAAATGGACACATTATGAAATATTAATAGCTGTTTTTTACTAAACATGTCTTTAACGAACATGAGCCCCGTCTGGGAGTATTGTGTATCAGTGTGTTTTAGACAATGCGCACTTTCCTTTTTATGAGTTGGCTCTTTCAAAACAAGCTAAAACACACACAGTTATGAATATTTCATAATATGCCCGTTTTCCTATTATATACAAGACTCTCCCTATATATGGGGTGGGGAATGGGGTACTTTCAATGTTATATATAATGGTCCGATGTGTAATCGACTTCCCAGTAGAATCACGCAGATGTTGCCATACTATGACTATTGTTAAAGGTCACATGCTCCGTAAA
Source organism: Haliotis rubra (assembly GCF_003918875.1). Lineage (NCBI taxonomy): Eukaryota > Metazoa > Mollusca > Gastropoda > Lepetellida > Haliotidae > Haliotis > Haliotis rubra. Next base: position 125,019 of record NW_025765125.1, on the reverse strand, counting down.
ACACAACTTTGCAGATTCTGATACCTTTCGGTATGGACTTACCGAAACAAATCATCAAAAATGCAAATTCAACTTATAAAGTTGAAAAATAACGCGATGAACAAAGACGCGCGAAATCGTAGTTCAAACGATTCACTAATTTTCCCCCAGCGTTTGGGGGGAATTCAAGTGGTTCCAACAGCTGGGCTGCGCTCATAGCGCGTACGCAGTGAGATAGGTTCGCGCAACTTGGAAGTGGGTTGTCCGATGAATATTCCGTGAAGGCTTTGGTGTGAGCCATATCTCACATGCGCGAGTTTTTTATATGATATGACAGTAAATTAACTGTTTATATAATTTCATTTGTCTATTTCACCACACGTTCGTCTTACCGAGTCACTTTCTCAGTTCGATACTTAAAAGCAATGTCATTATTTAGCGTTGACAGAATTTCTAACTGTGATATAGATATGTCGTTGTCACAGACAAAACTCAATGTCTTGTTTTATTGACACCTGTGTGTCTGCCTGCCTGTCTGCTAATGACAATATTCAATACACAACTGCGATCACTGACCACATGCAATTTGAACTTAAGACCAATCAGGCTATACACCATAAACAAAATGTATTGATTTATGGCCCGAGTTCGGTCTCTGTCACATTATGTAATTACACAGACAGGCAGGTGTGATACTTGAACACATGACATGTTATGAGGTCTGTTGATTGCAAAATGTTATACACAAAAAATGAGCATGTATTTACAAAACCCAACATCTCTATATACACACACAATGAGCCGTGGGGGCATCTGCAAATGAACCAGCCGTTACACTTGAGTGCACACCCACCCGCTCAGACTGGGTTCGGTATCCCGGCTGCTTCGTTTCTTGGGAAGTAAACCCAAGCACACAATATTGCACTTTTGATTTGCGATTGTACGCTTATAATTTTGTTTATATGTTTTTTCATAACCAGCAATGTATATTATATGTCATGAATAAGTAATAATTGTGTTTTAATTATGTTTGATTTTTTGGTTGCATGTGACCTTTAAACTTTTTAAGATCAATGCCTATTGCATCATATCACCATGATCAGCCCGATGCAAAATGGAAGAACAGATATGAATGTTATATTGAAATGATATATGCCAAATGAATACAAATAATAAATAGGCCATATTCTTCTAATATTATACCATTTTTGAAAGCACATACATTGTTAAAAAAACATTGTTGAATGAATCATTTGTGTGTTTCAGATGCATTAGAAATGATTATTATTAATTATATAATGTGGTAAGAACCATTTTCTAGTTACTATTACTGGGCGTTCAGTTTATTTCCAACACACAAAACAGGAGAAATGGGGGCCACTTCATCGAATTACACTTCATCTGACATCATATTTGCTAAAATAAAGATGCTAACTGTATTCAATCAATGTGGTCATTCAGATCCATGTTTTATGTGTACGATTTTGTGGCAATAGCGAGCTGACACGAAATATCAAAGCACATGTCGGTGATGAAAATAGGTTGTGTGTCATTGTTTACATATCGCCCATGTAACGACGATTTTAGTGTCTCGAAACTGCCTAAATAACGTGTTCGTACACTGAAAGTAACAATGGCCGTTGTTCTGGTGACATATTTTGCCATAGTATCGATGAAAATGCTATGAAAAAATTCTAACCACACGTTCTCGGATTTTTCTATAGTAAATGTATGGCGCGTCTCCCTGCAGTGAAGGCCACCGTTCGGCAGTGGTTGCCTGGGTCAGCGTCGGAGCGTTAGCGCAGGCGCAACACACCCAGGGAACCAGGCTGACTCACTCAAGGGTGTCTCACATGGGGCTATACAAATCCGAATTAATTCCCATTGACTTCTATAGTAATGTTGTAGTTTTTTTGGAATTAACAAAGATATCAACAGCTTTTAAAGAAGCAATAAAAATATACAATATGACCGCCTCAGCCAGCTCCTTTTCCGAGTACAGGAAGTACAGACCAACCCTAGTTCTGCTCAAAATGTCAACCGCTTGAAACTGTCCTGTGATCACATTCAGTATAAGTTCAGTATATGTAAAGTAAGACAGCACTAAACAGTTAAGACTATGGTGAGTTTTAATTACTGGATGGATGTGTACACATTGAAAAAGCACAAAAATCTGACACAAAATCACCCAATCACAGCCGTCAGATAATTCAGTCTGCACTGAAGACTCCCAACAAAAAGTACTGGTTAAAATACGGATTCTGGTTTGATGGAGTGTAAACTGTATGTTAGCTGACAAATACCTGTTTCAGCCCCAATCTGGTATATGTACTCTGAGGGGGGAGTGAGTGAGTCCGGTATACACTCCTACGATTGTGTTCATCAGGCAAACTGTTTCCTATCTGGAGATGTGTGATGGAAAATGTTTATATCTGTAACGCCATTTCTATAAGCATGCAGGAAGAATTGAGACTTCCTCATGTTTCACTAAAGACATAAAGATTGATCACGTGTCTGGTTCCCTTCTCACGTTGACCTGACCCTTGTACTGGGGATGCATCTAAGGTATCCAGGGAGAGTCAAGGGTTTCTTGTCATCTAAAACTGAGGAATATCAACCAATAAGGGAAATTAAGTGATAGTCAATCTCTATAACACACTTCGAGTGAAAGTAGATTGAGTGAATGAGGACGGTTTTACGCTGCTTTTAGCAATATTACAGCAATATCAATAAAGAACAATAAAGAGATTCTGACCTAGCTAGGCTACTTCTTCCCCACCCTTGCTCTTATATCAAAGGGGAGTTTCTGACCTAGCTAGGCTACTTCTTCCCCACCCTTGCTCTTATATCAAAAGGGGAAGTTTCTGGCCTAGCTAGGCTACTTCTTCCCCACCCTTGCTCTTATATCAAAAGGGGAAGTTTCTGCCCTAGCTAGGCTACTTCTTCCCCACCCTTGCTCAAATATCAAAGGGGAGTTTCTGGCCTAGCTAGGCTACTTCTTCCCACCCTTGCTCTTATATCAAAGGGGAGTTTCTGGCCTAGCTAAGCTACTTCTTCCCCACCCTTGCTCTTATATCAAAGGGGAGTTTCTGGCCCTAGCTAGGCTACTTCTTCCCCACCCTTGCTCTTATATCAAAAGGGGGAGTTTCTGGCCTAGCTAGGCTACTTCTTCCCCACCCTTGCTCTTATATCAAAAGGGGCAGTTTCTGGCCTAGCTAGGCTACTTCTTCCCCACCCTTGCTCTTATATCCAAAGGGTGAGTTTCTGCCCTAGCTAGGCTCCTTCTTCCCTACCCTTGCTCTTATATCAAAAGGGGAAGTTTCTGGCCTAGATAGGCTACTTCTTCCCCACCCTTGCTCTTATATCAAAGGGGAGTTTCTGACCTAGCTAGGCTACTTCTTCCCCACCCTTGCTCTTATATCAAAAGGGGGAGTTTCTGGCCTAGCTAGGCTACTTCTTCCCCACCCTTGCTCTTATATCAAAAGGGTGAGTTTCTGGCCTAGCTAGGCTACTTCTTCCCCACCCTTGCTCTTATATCAAAAGGGGGAGTTTCTGGCCTAGCTAGGCTACTTCTTCCCCACCCTTGCTCTTATATCAAAAGGGGGAGTTTCTGCCCTAGCTAGGCTACTTCTTCCCCACCCTTGCTCAAATATCAAAAGGGGGAGTTTCTGGCCTAGCTAGGCTACTTCTTCCCCACCCTTGCTCTTATATCAAAGGGGAGTTTCTGGCCTAGCTAGGCTACTTCTTCCCCACCCTTGCTCTTATATCAAAGGGAGAGTTTCTGGCCCTAGCTAGGCTACTTCTTCCCCACCCTTGCTCTTATATCAAAGGGTAGTTCTGACCTAGCTAGGCTACTTTTCCCCACCCTTGCTCTTATATCAAAGGGGAGATTCTGGCCTAGCTAGGCTACTTCTTCCCCACCCTTGCTCTTATATCAAAAGGGGAGTTTCTGGCCTAGCTAGGCTACTTCTTCCCCCCCTTGCTCTTATATCCAAAGGGAGTTTCTGGCCTAGCTAGGCTACTTCTTCCCCACCCTTGCTCTTATATCAAAAGGGGAGATTCTGGCCTAGCTAGGCTACTTCTTCCCCACCCTTGCTCTTATATCAAAGGGAAGTTTCTGGCCTAGCTAGGCTACTTCTTCCCCACCCTTGCTCTTATATCAAAAGGGGAGTTTCTGGCCTAGCTAGGCTACTTCTTCCCCACCCTTGCTCTTATATCAAAGGGGAGATTCTGGCCTAGCTAGGCTACTTCTTCCCCACCCTTGCTCTTATATCAAAAGGGTGATTTTCTGGCCTAGCTAGGCTACTTCTTCCCCACCCTTGCTCTTATATCAAAGGGGAGTTTCTGGCCTAGCTAGGCTACTTCTTCCCCACCCTTGCTCTTATATCAAAGGGAGATTCTGGCCTAGCTAGGCTACTTCTTCCCCACCCTTGCTCTTATATCGAAAGGGAGTTTCTGGCCTAACTAGGCTACTTCTTCCCCACCCTTGCTCTTATATCAAAGGGAGTTTCTGGCCTAACTAGGCTACTTCTTCCCCACCCTTGCTCTTATATCAAAGGGGGAGTTTCTGGCCTAGCTAGGCTACTTCTTCCCCACCCTTGCTCTTATATCAAAGGGGAGCTTCTGGCCTAGCTAGGCTACTTCTTCCCCACCCTTGCTCTTATATCAAAGGGGAGTTTCTGGCCTAGCTAGGCTACTTCTTCCCCACCCTTGCTCTTATATCAAAGGGGAGATTCTGGCCTAGCTAAGGCTACTTCTTCCCCCACCCTTGCTCTTATATCAAAGGGGGAGATTCTGGCCTAGCTAGGCTACTTCTTCCCCACCCTTGCTCTTATATCAAAGGGAAGTTTCTGGCCTAGCTAGGCTACTTCTTCCCCACCCTTGCTCTTATATCAAAGGGGAGTTTCTGGCCTAGCTAGGCTACTTCTTCCCCACCCTTGCTCTTATATCAAAGGGGAGAGATTCTGGCCTAGCTAGGCTACTTCTTCCCCACCCTTGCTCTTATATCAAAGGGGAGATTCTGGCCTAGCTAGGCTACTTCTTCCCCACCCTTGCTCTTATATCAAAGGGAGTTTCTGGCCTAGCTAGGCTACTTCTTCCCCACCCTTGCTCTTATATCAAAGGGGGAGTTTCTGGCCTAGCTAGGCTACTTCTTCCCCACCCTTGCTCTTATATCAAAGGGGAGTTTCTGACCTAGCTAGGCTACTTCTTCCCCACCCTTGCTCTTATATCAAAGGGGGAGTTTCTGGCCTAGCTAGGCTACTTCTTCCCCCACCCTTGCTCTTATATCAAAGGGTAGATTCTGGCCTAGCTAGGCTACTTCTTCCCCCCACCCTTGCTCTTATATCCAAAGGGTGAGATTTCTGGCCTAGCTAGGCTACTTCTTCCCCACCCTTGCTCTTATATCAAAGGGGAGATTCTGGCCTAGCTAGGCTACTTCTTCCCCACCCTTGCTCTTATATCAAAGGGGTGAGTTTCTGACCCTAGCTAGGCTACTTCTTCCCCACCCTTGCTCTTATATCAAAGGGGAGTTTCTGTCCTAGCTAGGCTACTTCTTCCCCACCCTTGCTCTTATATCAAAGGGGAGATTCTGGCCTAGCTAGGCTACTTCTTCCCCACCCTTGCTCTTATATCAAAGGGTGAGTTTCTGGCCTAGCTAGGCTACTTCTTCCCCACCCTTGCTCTTATATCAAAGGGGAGTTTCTGTCCTAACTAGGCTACTTCTTCCCCACCCTTGCTCTTATATCAAAGGGGGGAGATTCTGGCCTAGGTAGGCTACTTCTTCCCCACCCTTGCTCTTATATCAAAGGGGAGCTTCTGGCCTAGCTAGGCTACTTCTTCCCCACCCTTGCTCTTATATCAAAAGGGGGAGTTTCTGTCCTAGCTAGGCTACTTCTTCCCCACCCTTGCTCTTATATCAACGGGGGAATTTCTGGCCTAGCTAGGCTACTTCTTCCCCACCCTTGCTCTTATATCCAAGGGTGAGTTTCTGCCCTAGCTAGGCTACTTCTTCCCCACCCTTGCTCTTATATCAAAAGGGGAAGTTTCTGCCCTAGCTAGGCTACTTCTTCCCCACCCTTGCTCTTATATCAAAAGGGGGAGTTTCTGGCCTAGCTAGGCTACTTCTTCCCCACCCTTGCTCTTATATCAAAAGGGGGAGATTCTGGCCTAGGTAGGCTACTTCTTCCCCTTCTCTTATATCAAAGGGGAGATTCTGCCCCAGCTAGGCTCCTTCTTCCCCCACCCTTGCTCTTATATCAAAGGGTAGAGTTTCTGACCTAACTAGGCTACTTCTTACCCACCCTTGCTCTTATATCAAAGGGGAGTTTCTGACCTAGCTAGGCTACTTCTTCCCCACCCTTGCTCTTATATCAAAGGGGGAGTTTCTGACCTAGCTAGGCTACTTCTTTCCCCACCCTTGCTCTTATATTAAAGGGAGTTTCTGGCCTAGCTAGGCTACTTCATACCCACCCTTGCTCTTATATCAAAGGGGAGTTTCTGGCCTAGCTAGGCTACTTCTTCCCCACTCTTGCTCTCATATCAAAAGGGGAGTTTCTGACCCAGCTAGGCTACTTTTTCCCGACCCTACCTCTTATATCAAAAGGGGGAGTTTCTGACCTAGCTAGGCTACTTCTTCCCCCACCCTTGCTCTTATATCAAAGGGGAGTTTCTGGCCTAGCTAGGCTACTTCTTCCCCACCCTTGCTCTTATATCAAAAGGGGGAGTTTCTGTCCTAACTAGGCTACTTCTTCCCCCACCCTTGCTCTTATATCGAAAGGGTGAGTTTCTGTCCTAACTAGGCTACTTCTTCCCCCACCCTTGCTCTTATATTAAAAGGGGGAGTTTCTGTCCTAACTAGGCTACTTCTTCCCCACCCTTGCTCTAATATCAAAAGGGGGAGTTTCTGTCCTAGGTAGGCTACTTCTTCCCCACCCTTGCTCTTATATCAAAAGGGGAAGCTTCTGGCCTAGCTAGGCTACTTCTTCCCCACCCTTGCTCTTATATCAAAAGGGGGAGTTTCTGTCCTAGCTAGGCTACTTCTTCCCAACCCTTGCTATTATATCAACGGGGGAATTTCTGGCCTAGCTAAGCTACTTCTTCCCCCACCCTTGCTCTTATATCCAAAGGGTGAGTTTCTGCCCTAGCTAGGCTACTTCTTCCCTACCCTTGCTCTTATATCAAAAGGGGAAGTTTCTGCCCTAGCTAGGCTACTTCTTCCCCACCCTTGCTCTTATATCAAAGGGGAGTTTCTGGCCTAGCTAGGCTACTTCTTCCCCACCCTTGCTCTTATATGAAAAGGGGGAGTTTCCGGCCTAGGTAGGCTACTTCTTTCCCCCCCCCCTTCTCTTATATCAAAAGGGGGAGTTTCTGCCCCAGCTAGGCTCCTTCTTCCCTACCCTTGCTCTTATATCAAAAGGGTAAGTTTCTGACCTAACTAGGCTACTTCTTACCCACCCTTGCTCTTATATCAAAAGGGGGAGTTTCTGACCTAGCTAGGCTACTTCTTCCCCCACCCTTGCTCTTATATCAAAAGGGGGAGTTTCTGACCGAGCTAGGCTACTTCATTCCTACCCTTGCTCTTATATTAAAAGGGGGAGTTTCTGACCTAGCTAGGCTACTTCATACCCACCCTTGCTCTTATATCAAAAGGGGGAGTTTCTGACCTAGCTAGGCTACTTCTTCCCTACTCTTGCTCTCATATCAAAAGGGGGAGTTTCTGACCCAGCTAGGATACTTTTTCCCGACCCTACCTCTTATATCAAAAGGGGGAGTTTCTGACCTAGCTAGGCTACTTCTTCCCCCACCCTTGCTCTTATATCAAAAGGGGGAGTTTCTGGCCTAGCTAGGCTACTTCTTCCCTACCCTTGCTCTCATATCAAAAGGGGGAGTTTCTGACCCAGCTAGGATACTTTTTCCCGACCCTACCTCTTATATCAAAAGGGGGAGTTTCTGACCTAGCTAGGCTACTTCTTCCCCCACCCTTGCTCTTATATCAAAAGGGTAAGTTTCTGGCCTAGCTAGGCTACTTCTTCCCCACCCTTGCTCTTATATCAAAAGGGGGAGTTTCTGGCCTAGCTAGGCTACTTCTTCCCTACCCTTGCTCTCATATCAAAAGGGGGAGTTTCTGACCCAGCTAGGATACTTTTTCCCGACCCTACCTCTTATATCAAAAGGGGGAGTTTCTGACCTAGCTAGGTTACTTCTTCCCCCACCCTTGCTCTTATATCAAAAGGGTAAGTTTCTGGCCTAGCTAGGCTACTTCTTCCCCCACCCTTGCTCTTATATCAAAAGGGTGAGTTTCTGGCCTAGCTAGGCTACTTCTTCCCCACCCTTGCTATTATATCAAAAGGGGAAGTTTCTGGCCTAGCTAAACTACTTCTTCACCCACCCTTGCTCTTATATCGAAAGGGTGAGTTTCTGACATAGCTAGGCTACTTCTTCCCCCACCCTTGCTCTTATATCAAAAGGGGGAGTTTCTGTCCTAACTAGGCTACTTCTTCCCCACCCTTGCTCTAATATCAAAAGGGGGAGTTTCTGTCCTAGGTAGGCTACTTCTTCCCCACCCTTGCTCTTATATCAAAAGGGGAAGCTTCTGGCCTAGCTAGGCTACTTCTTCCCCACCCTTGCTCTTATATCAAAAGGGGCAGTTTCTGTCCTAGCTAGGCTACTTCTTCCCAACCCTTGCTATTATATCAACAGGGGAATTTCTGGCCTAGCTAAGCTACTTCTTCCCCCACCCTTGCTCTTATATCCAAAGGGTGAGTTTCTGCCCTAGCTAGGCTACTTCTTCCCTACCCTTCCTCTTATATCAAAAGGGGAAGTTTCTGCCCTAGCTAGGCTACTTCTTCCCCACCCTTGCTCTTATATCAAGGGGAGTTTCTGGCCTAGCTAGGCTACTTCTTCCCACCCTTGCTCTTATATGAAAGGGGGAGTTTCTGGCCTAGGTAGGCTACTTCTTCCCCTTGCTCTTATATCAAAAAGGGGAGTTTCTGGCCCAGCTAGGCTCCTTCTTCCCTACCCTTGCTCTTATATCAAAGGGGAGTTTCTGACCTAACTAGGCTACTTCTTCCCCACCCTTGCTCTTATATCAAAGGGGAGTTTCTGACCTAGCTAGGCTACTTCTTCCCCCACCCTTGCTCTTATATCAAAGGGGTTTCTGACCTAGCTAGGCTGCTTCTTCCCCTACCCTTCTCTTATATTAAAAAGGGGGAGTTTCTGACCTAGCTAGGCTACTTCATCCCCACCCTTGCTCTTATATCAAAAGGGGGAGTTTCTGACCTAGCTAGGCTACTTCTTCCCCACTCTTGCTCTCATATCAAAAGGGGGAGTTTCTGACCCAGCTAGGATACTTTTTCCCGACCCTACCTCTTATATCAAAAGGGGGAGTTTCTGACCTAGCTAGGCTACTTCTTCCCCCACCCTTGCTCTTATATCAAAAGGGGGAGTTTCTGGCCTAGCTAGGCTACTTCTTCCCCACACTTGCTCTCATATCAAAAGGGGGAGTTTCTGACCCAACTAGGCTACTTTTTCCCCACCCTTGCTCTTATATCAAAAGGGAGAGTTTCTGCCTAGCTAGGCTACTTCTTCTCCCACCCTTGCTCTTATATCAAAAGGGGGAGTTTCTCTCCTAGCTAAGGTACTTCTACCCCCACCCTTGCTCTTATATCAAAAGGGGATGATTCTGGCCTAGCTAGGCTACTTCTTCCCCCACCCTTGCTCTCATATCAAAGGGGAGTTTCTGACCCAGCTAGGCTACTTCTTCCCCACCCTTGCTCTTATATCAAAAGGGGAAGTTTCTGACCTAGCTAGGCTACTTCTTCCCCACCCTTGCTCTTATATCAAAAGGGGGAGTTTCTGTCCTAGGTAGGCTACTTCTTCCCCATCCTTGCTCTTATATCAACAGGGGGAGTTTCTGACCTAGCTAGGCTACTTCTTCCCTACCCTTGCTCTCATATCAACAGGGGGTTTTTCTGACCTACCTAGGCTACTTCTTCCCCCACCCTTGCTCTCATATCAAAGGGGGAGTTTCTGACCTAGCTAGGCTACTTCTTCCCCACCCTTGCTCTCATATGAACAGGGTGAGTTTCTGACCTAGCTAGGCTACTTTTTCCTTACCCTTGCTCTCATATCAAAAGGGGGAGTTTCTGACCCAGCTAGGATACTTTTTCTCGACCCTATCTCTTATATCAAAGGGGGTTCTCTGACCTAGCTAGACTACTTCTTCCCCACCCTTGCTTTTATATCAAAAGGGGAAGTTTCTGGCCTAGCTAGGCTACTTCTTCCCCCACCCTTGCTCTTATATCAAAAGGGGGAGTTTCTGACCTAGCTAGGCTACTTCTTCCCCGACCCTTGCTCTTATATCAAAAGGGGAAGTTTCTGGCCTAGCTAGGCTACTTCTTCCCCCATCCTTGCTCTTATATCAAAAGGGGGAGTTTCTGACCTAGCTAGGCTCCTTCTTCCCCATCCTTGCTATTATATCAAAAGGGGGAGTTTCTGACCCAACTAGGCTACTTTTTCCCCACCCTTGCTCTTATATCAAAAGGGAGAGTTTCTGCCTAGCTAGGCTACTTCTTCTCCCACCCTTGCTCTTATATCAAAAGGGGGAGTTTCTCTCCTAGCTAAGGTACTTCTACCCCCACCCTTGCTCTTATATCAAAGGGGATGATTCTGGCTAAGCTAGGCTACTTCTTCCCCCCACCCTTGCTCTCATATCAAAGGGGAGTTTCTGACCCAGCTAGGCTACTTCTTCCCCACCCTTGCTCTTATATCAAAAGGGGAAGTTTCTGACCTAGCTAGGCTACTTCTTCCCCACCCTTGCTCTTATATCAAAAGGGGGAGTTTCTGTCCTAGGTAGGCTACTTCTTCCCCACCCTTGCTCTTATATCAACAGGGGGAGTTTCTGACCTAGCTAGGCTACTTCTTCCCTACCCTTGCTCTCATATCAACAGGGGGAGTTTCTGACCTACCTAGGCTACTTCTTCCCTACCCTTGCTCTCATATCAAAAGGGGGAGTTTCTGACCTAGCTAGGCTACTTCTTCCCCACCCTTGCTCTCATATGAACAGGGTGAGTTTCTGACCTAGCTAGGCTACTTTTTCCTTACCCTTGCTCTCATATCAAAAGGGGGAGTTTCTGACCCAGCTAGGATACTTTTTCTCGACCCTATCTCTTATATCAAAAGGGGGAGTTTCTGACCTAGCTAGACTACTTCTTCCCCCACCCTTGCTTTTATATCAAAAGGGGAAGTTTCTGGCCTAGCTAGGCTACTTCTTCCCCCACCCTTGCTCTTATATCAAAAGGGGGAGTTTCTGACCTAGCTAGGCTACTTCTTCCCCGACCCTTGCTCTTATATCAAAAGGGGAAGTTTCTGGCCTAGCTAGGCTACTTCTTCCCCCATCCTTGCTCTTATATCAAAAGGGGGAGTTTCTGACCTAGCTAGGCTCCTTCTTCCCCATCCTTGCTATTATATCAAAAGGGGGAGTTTCTGACCCAACTAGGCTACTTTTTCCCCACCCTTGCTCTTATATCAAAAGGGAGAGTTTCTGCCTAGCTAGGCTACTTCTTCTCCCACCCTTGCTCTTATATCAAAAGGGGGAGTTTCTCTCCTAGCTAAGGTACTTCTACCCCCACCCTTGCTCTTATATCAAAAGGGGATGATTCTGGCCTAGCTAGGCTACTTCTTCCCCACCCTTGCTCTCATATCAAAAGGGGGAGTTTCTGACCCAGCTAGGCTACTTCTTCCCCACCCTTGCTCTTATATCAAAAGGGGAAGTTTCTGACCTAGCTAGGCTACTTCTTCCCCACCCTTGCTCTTATATCAAAAGGGGGAGTTTCTGTCCTAGGTAGGCTACTTCTTCCCCACCCTTGCTCTTATATCAACAGGGGGAGTTTCTGACCTAGCTAGGCTACTTCTTCCCTACCCTTGCTCTCATATCAACAGGGGGAGTTTCTGACCTACCTAGGCTACTTCTTCCCTACCCTTGCTCTCATATCAAAAGGGGGAGTTTCTGACCTAGCTAGGCTACTTCTTCCCCACCCTTGCTCTCATATGAACAGGGTGAGTTTCTGACCTAGCTAGGCTACTTTTTCCTTACCCTTGCTCTCATATCAAAAGGGGGAGTTTCTGACCCAGCTAGGATACTTTTTCCCGACCCTATCTCTTATATCAAAAGGGGGAGTTTCTGACCTAGCTAGACTACTTCTTCCCCCACCCTTGCTTTTATATCAAAAGGGGAAGTTTCTGGCCTAGCTAGGCTACTTCTTCCCCCACCCTTGCTCTTATATCAAAAGGGGGAGTTTCTGACATAGCTAGGCTACTTCTTCCCCGACCCTTGCTCTTATATCAAAAGGGGAAGTTTCTGGCCTAGCTAGGCTACTTCTTCCCCCATCCTTGCTCTTATATCAAAAGGGGGAGTTTCTGACCTAGCTAGGCTCCTTCTTCCCCATCCTTGCTATTATATCAAAAGGGGGAGTTTCTGACCTAGCTAGGCTACTTTTTCCCCACCCTTGCTCTTATATCAAAAGGGGGAGTTTCTGGCCTAGCTAGGTTACTTCTTCCCCACCCTTGCTCTTATATCAAAAGGGGGAGTTTCTGGCTTAGCTAGGCTACTTCTTCCCCACCCTTGCTCTTATATCAAAAGGGGGAGTTTCTGACCTAGCTAGGCTACTTCTTCCCCCACCCTTGCTCTTATATCAAAAGGGGGAGTTTCTGACCTAGCTAGGCTACTTCATTCCTACCCTTGCTCTTATATTAAAAGGGGGAGTTTCTGACCTAGCTAGGCTACTTCATCCCCACCCTTGCTCTTATATCAAAAGGGGGAGTTTCTGACCTAGCTAGGCTACTTCTTCCCTACTCTTGCTCTCATATCAAAAGGGGGAGTTTCTGACCCAGCTAGGATACTTTTTCCCGACCCTACCTCTTATATCAAAAGGGGGAGTTTCTGACCTAGCTAGGCTACTTCTTCCCCACCCTTGCTCTTATATCAAAAGGGGGAGTTTCTGGCCCAGCTAGGCTACTTCTTCCCCACCCTTGCTCTTATATCAACAGGGGGAGTTTCTGACCTAGCTAGGCTACTTCTTCCCTACCCTTGCTCTCATATCAACAGGGGGAGTTTCTGACCTACCTAGGCTACTTCTTCCCTACCCTTGCTCTCATATCAAAAGGGGGAGTTTCTGACCTAGCTAGGCTACTTCTTCCCCACCCTTGCTCTCATATGAACAGGGTGAGTTTCTGACCTAGCTAGGCTACTTTTTCCTCACCCTTGCTCTCATATCAAAAGGGGGAGTTTCTGACCCAGCTAGGATACTTTTTCCCGACCCTATCTCTTATATCAAAAGGGGGAGTTTCTGACCTAGCTAGACTACTTCTTCCCCCACCCTTGCTTTTATATCAAAAGGGGAAGTTTCTGGCCTAGCTAGGCTACTTCTTCCCCCACCCTTGCTCTTATATCAAAAGGGGGAGTTTCTGACCTAGCTAGGCTACTTCTTCCCCGACCCTTGCTCTTATATCAAAAGGGGAAGTTTCTGGCCTAGCTAGGCTACTTCTTCCCCCATCCTTGCTCTTATATCAAAAGGGGGAGTTTCTGACCTAGCTAGGCTCCTTCTTCCCCCATCCTTGCTATTATATCAAAGGGGAGTTTCTGACCCAACTAGGCTACTTTTCCCCACCCTTGCTCTTATATCAAAGGGGAGTTTCTGCCTAGCTAGGCTACTTCTTCTCCCACCCTTGCTCTTATATCAAAAGGGAGTTTCTCTCCTAGCTAAGGTACTTCTACCCCCCACCCTTGCTCTTATATCAAAGGGGATGATTCTGGCCTAGCTAGGCTACTTCTTCCCCACCCTTGCTCTCATATCAAAGGGAGTTTCTGACCCAGCTAGGCTACTTCTTCCCCACCCTTGCTCTTATATCAAAGGGGAAGTTTCTGACCCTAGCTAGGCTACTTCTTCCCCACCCTTGCTCTTATATCAAAAGGGGAGTTTCTGTCCCAGGTAGGCTACTTCTTCCCCACCCTTGCTCTTATATCAACAGGGGAGTTTCTGACCTAGCTAGGCTACTTCTTCCCTACCCTTGCTCTCATATCAACAGGGGAGTTTCTGACCTACCTAGGCTACTTCTTCCCTACCCTTGCTCTCATCAAAAGGGGAGTTTCTGACCTAGCTAGGCTACTTCTTCCCCCACCCTTGCTCTCATATGAACAGGGTGAGTTTCTGACCTAGCTAGGCTACTTTTTCCTTACCCTTGCTCTCATATCAAAAGGGGGAGTTTCTGACCCAGCTAGGATACTTTTTCCCGACCCTATCTCTTATATCAAAAGGGGGAGTTTCTGACCTAGCTAGACTACTTCTTCCCCCACCCTTGCTTTTATATCAAAAGGGGAAGTTTCTTGCCTAGCTAGGCTACTTCTTCCCCCACCCTTGCTCTTATATCAAAAGGGGGAGTTTCTGACCTAGCTAGGCTACTTCTTCCCCGACCCTTGCTCTTATATCAAAGGGGGAGTTTCTGGCCTAGCTAGGCTACTTCTTCCCCCATCCTTGCTCTTATATCAAAAGGGGGAGTTTCTGACCTAGCTAGGCTCCTTCTTCCCCATCCTTGCTATTATATCAAAAGGGGGAGTTTCTGACCTAGCTAGGCTACTTTTTCCCCACCCTTGCTCTTATATCAAAAGGGGGAGTTTCTGGCCTAGCTAGGTTACTTCTTCCCCACCCTTGCTCTTATATCAAAAGGGGGAGTTTCTGGCTTAGCTAGGCTACTTCTTCCCCACCCTTGCTCTTATATCAAAAGGGGGAGTTTCTGGCCTAGCTAGGCTACTTTTTCCCCACCCTTGCTCTTATATCGAAAGGGGGAGCTTCTGGCCTAGCTAGGCTACTTCTTCCCCACCCTTGCTCTTATATCAAAAGGGGGAGACATGTTATTTCTCTAACTGATTAACGGCTACCCCACCGCCCCGAAACTAACTAAGTTCATAAGGTAAGAGCCTCGGCTGATTCTGAGCTATTGTTCTGAGTGACGGGATGTGAGACTCTAAGCACCCTGTATCTTGTACATTTCAGTCTATGTGCAGCAAGTGCATCGTCCCGGCGACAACATCACACTAGTCCACTGCTCGGAGTACGCATCTCTCATCCATGCACGTAAGTAGCTGTCACTGGGCAGTGTCTAATGATGTCCACTCTTTTGCAGTCTATATGGACCACGCCCACCGAGGCTCGGACCACATCATACTGGTGCATGTACCAGAGTACACTCACCTGTCTCAGGCCCGTGAGTACCACTGGGGTGTAGCTGCGGCTGTAACATTGTTGTAATGTTGCTGTAACTGCTGCTGTAACATTGTTGTAATGTTGCTGTGACTGCTGTTGTAACATTGTTGTAATGTTGCTGTAACTGCTGCTGTAACACTGTTGTAATGTTGCTGTAACTGCTGCTGTAACAGTGTTGTAATGTTGCTGTAACTGCTGTTGTAACATTGTTGTAATGTTGCTGTAACTGCTGATATATCATTGTTGTAATGTTGCTGTAACTGCTGATATAACATTGTTGTAATGTTGCTGTAACTGCTACTGTAACATTGTTGTAATGTTGCTGTAACTGCTGATATAACATTGTTGTAATGTTGCTGTAACTGCTGCTGTAACATTGTTGTAATGTTGCTGTAACTGCTGCTGTAACGTTGTAATGTTGCTATAACTGTTGCTGTAACATTGTTCTAATGTTGCTGTAACTGCTGCTGTAACATTGTTGTAAATGTTGCTGTTGCTGTACTGCTGCTGTAACATTGTTGTAATGTTGCTGTAACTGCTGATATATCATTGTTGTAATGTTGCTGTAACTGCTGCTGTAACATTGTTGTAATGTTGCTGTAACTGCTGATATATCATTGTTGTAATGTTGCTGTAACTGCTGCTGTAACATTGTTGTAATGTTGCTGTAACTGCTGATATATCATTGTTGTAATGTTGCTGTAACTGCTGCTGTAACATTGTTGTAATGTTGCTGTAACTGCTGATATATCATTGTTGTAATGTTGCTGTAACTGCTGCTGTAACATTGTTGTAATGTTGCTGTAACTGCTGATATATCATTGTTGTAATGTTGCTGTAACTGCTGCTGTAACATTGTTGTAATGTTGCTGTAACTGCTGATATATCATTGTTGTAATGTTGCTGTAACTGCTGTTGTAACATTGTTGTAATGTTGCTGTAACTGCTGATATATCATTGTTGTAATGTTGCTGTAACTGCTGATATAACATTGTTGTAATGTTGCTGTAACTGCTACTGTAACATTGTTGTAATGTTGCTGTAACTGCTGATATAACATTGTTGTAATGTTGCTGTAACTGCTGCTGTAACATTGTTGTAATGTTGCTGTAACTGCTGCTGTAACGTTGTAATGTTGCTATAACTGTTGCTGTAACATTGTTCTAATGTTGCTGTAACTGCTGCTGTAACATTGTTGTAAATACTGCTGCTGTAACATTGTTGTAATGTTGCTGTAACTGCTGATATATCATTGTTGTAATGTTGCTGTAACTGCTGATATAACATTGTTGTAATGTTGCTGTAACTGCTACTGTAACATTGTTGTAATGTTGCTGTAACTGCTGATATAACATTGTTGTAATGTTGCTGTAACTGCTGCTGTAACATTGTTGTAATGTTGCTATAACTGCTACTGTAACATTGTTGTAATGTTGCTGTAACTGCTGATATAACATTGTTGTAATGTTGCTGTAACTGCTGCTGTAACATTGTTGTAATGTTGCTATAACTGCTGCTGTAACATTGTTGTAATGTTGCTGTAACTGCTGCTATAACATTGTTGTAATGTTGCTGTAACTGCTGCTGTAACATTGTTGTAATGTTGCTGTAACTGCTGCTGTAACATTGTTGTAATGTTGCTATAACTGCTACTGTAACATTGTTGTAATGTTGCTGTAACTGCTGCTGTAACATTGTTGTAATGTTGCTGTAACTGCTGCTGTAACGTTGTAATGTTGCTATAACTGTTGCTGTAACATTGTTTTAATGTTGCTGTAACTGCTGCTGTAACATTGTTGTAAATACTGCTGCTGTAACATTGTTGTAATGTTGCTGTA
Source organism: Haliotis rubra (assembly GCF_003918875.1). Lineage (NCBI taxonomy): Eukaryota > Metazoa > Mollusca > Gastropoda > Lepetellida > Haliotidae > Haliotis > Haliotis rubra. The sequence continues at coordinate 107,942 of NW_025765125.1, read as the reverse complement.
ATGCTCTGATAAAGCTGGTGTAACTGCAGATGTAACTGCCTCTCTGCCTGCTTCACTAGTCTGAGTTCTGTGAACCTTTCTCTCTGTGTGTGTTTTCTGTGAAACTTGATTATATTTGTGTATATTGCATCTATATGCATCTGTGTGTACCGCACCTTTTGTATTTGTATATTGAATCTGTGTATGTGTATATATTCCATCTATCCACCTCGGTACGTGTGTATTGCATCTCTGTATGTGTGTATATCTGTCTATCCTGTATCTCTGTATGTGTGTATATCTGTCTATATTGCATCTGTGTATGTGTGTATATCTGTCTATATTGCATCTCTGTATGTGTGTATATCTGTCTATATTGCATGTCTGTATGTGTGTATATCCGTCTATATTGCATCTCTGTATCTGTGTATATCTGTCTATATTGCGTCTCTCTGTGTGTATGTGTCTATCCTGAATCTCTGTATGTGTGTATGTCTGTCTATATTGCATCTCTGTATGTGTGTATATCTGTCTATATTGCATCTGTGTGTGTCTATCCTGCATCTCTGTCTGTGTGTATATCTGTCTATATTGCATCTCTGTATGTGTGTATGTGTCTATCCTGAATCTGTGTATGTGTGTATGTCTGTCTATATTGCATCTGTGTATGTGTATATATCTGTCTATATTGCATCTGTGTGTGTCTATCCTGCATCTGTGTCTGTGTGTATATCTGTCTATATTGCATCTCTGTATGTGTGTGTGTGTCTATCCTGCATCTGTGTATGTGTGTATATCTGTCTATATTGCATCTCTGTATGTGTGTGTGTGTCTGTCTTGCATCTATGTATGTGTGTATATCTGTCTATATTGCATCTGTGTATGTGTGTATATCTGTCTATATGGCATCTCTCTGTGTGTATGTGTCTATCCTGCATCTCTGTGTGTATATCCGTCTATATTGCATCTCTGTATGTGTGTATATCTGTCAGTGATTGTCAAAACAATGAAAACAAGAAGACAATCACTGTGCACTTAAAAAATATATTTTTTGTAAAATATGTATACAATCTTGGATTATCTTCTGACCATGTGTGTAAAACATTGGTCCTACTTATATACTTTTATTGTGTTTCCATACCATGGGACAGGTTATCATTATACTTTTGTGTTATACCATGGGACAAGTTATTATTGTGAGTACTTCCAAACATTGGTCCTACTTATACTTTTTATACTTTTGTGTTATAAAATAGGACACGTTATTATACTTTTGTGAGGACAAGTTAATATTGTGACAAACATTGGTCCTACTTATACTTTTGTGTTATACCATGGGACAAGTTATTATTGCGTGTACTTCCAACTATGACTAAAACCTGTTGACAACATATTTTACACCATGGATTACGATGTTTGTGTGTGTGAGACCTTGGCCAACATATCTTTTTGTTGAAATTGTGGACAATTAATTTTCTCCATGTGCTTCTGTTTCAATAGCAGCCTTGCTGACAGACCCGGTAGTCGTGGCAGAACTCATCAAAGAGGAAGAGGTCAAGGTCAAACACCTGGTTGACAAATACAGTGAAAAGATGAAGAAAATCCATGTATGTCCTGCAATGTAGTCTTTCTGTTCTGGTCACTGGCATCAATACTTGTATGTCCTGCAATGTAGTCTTTCTGTTCTGGTCACTGGTACCAATACATGTATGTTCTGCAATGTAGTCTTTCTGTTCTGGTCACTGGTATCAATATATGTATGTCCTGCAATGTAGTCTTTCTGTTCTGGTCACTGTATGTCCTGCAATGTAGTCTTTCTGTTCTGGTCACTGGTACCAATACGTGTATGTCCTGCAATGTAGTCTTTCTGTTCTGGTCACTGTATGTCCTGCAATGTAGTCTTTCTGTTCTGGTCACTGGTACCAATACATGTATGTCCTGCAATGTAGTCTTTCTGTTCTGGTCACTGGTACCAATACATGTATGTCCTGCAATGTTGTCTTTCTGTTCTGGTCACTGGTACCAATACATGTATGTCCTGCAATGTAGTCTTTCTGTTCTGGTCACTGGTATCAATACATGTATGTCCTGCAGTGTAGTCTTTCTGTTCTGGTCGCTGTATGTCCTGCAATGTAGTCTTTCTGTTCTGGTCACTGGTACAAATACATGTATGTCCTGCAATGTAGTCTGGTCACTGGTACCAATACATGTGTGTCCTGCAATGTAGTCTTTCTTTTCCTAAATCTATAAAATGTTGAACATAACCGGTGTTCATGTGGATGTCTCTGTCCTACCACAAAGTTGAACCAAGATGTTATCAATGAGCAATTAACGTTTAACATACTGTTTTCTCAGTACAATTCAGATTCCGTTTGCTTTCACACATGACATCAGGAGATCGGGATGTCATACCTGTCTCGGACAAGGTGTGATGTTTGGTGGATTGTGATATGGTTGTTTCTCCCTCACAGGTGCGCGGCAAGGTGAAGCAGATGACAGGCAAGGTTGGGGAGGCGATCATCGAGGCTGCCAAGGGAGAGAATGCTGCAATGATTGTTGTCGGAACTCGGGGCATGGGCAAGATGAGGAGGACATTTCTGGGCAGCGTCAGTGACTATTGTCTACATCACTCCCCAGTCCCGGTGCTTGTGTGCCGACATAAACCAGTGAATGAACACAAGAAATAGGTCAACAATACCTTACATGGACAAGTATACAAGTTCTTGTGTTTCCCAATTGAATGCGGAATAACTATATGAGGAGAGTCAATCCAAAAAATGGTCACAGACGCTACTTAGGACCAAGTGATATTTGCAGCAAGAAATAGGCACTTGACCATACCCATTAGTTGTGTGATATATATATGTGATGTATAAAATGAGTTCTATGTTGAATCAGCAATATTTCAGCCATATCTCGACAAGACAAAGTCTGCTTTCATCCACATTTTAAGTACAATTTTTAAATCATTCTTTTTCAAAACATATTTATTCATTACATTATTATCTACAAACAGAAAAAGTTGTAGCACCAAATTTAAAAGTAAGCAGTCTGTCCTCACATGACATCATTCATGATACAGACCAATCTCTTTATCCGTGAGACGGTGGGGTAGCCTAGTGGTTAATGTGTTTGCTCATCACACTTAAGACCTGGATTCAATTCGCCACATGTGAACAATGTGTGTGAAGCCCATTCCTGGTGTCCCTGGCCGTGATATTACTGGAATATTGCTAAAAGCAAAGTGAAACTAAACTTTATCACTCACTCACTCCTCCTTCCTGAAAAGACATTAACACCTACAGATGGTCTGTGATCTGTGTGATGTAGACATATGTTTGTCACACCTACAGATGTGATGTAGACACGTGTTTGTCACACCTACAGGTGGTCTGTGTGAGGTAGACACATGTTTGTTACACCTACATATGGTCTGTGATGTGTGTGCTGTAGACACATGTTTGTCACACCTACAAATGGTCTGTGATCTGTGTGATGTAGACACATGTTTGTCACACCTACAGAACAGAACAGAACAGAATTTTATTTCAGTAACAGGCCTCCGGCCCAAAATACATGTACATAAATTTGATGATAAGTAGAGCACATATATATATTTCATTTAGATTTGTGTTTCTTGTCAACAAAGTATAAAAATAGACATACATCCTTGATAATATTAACATTTTTACTCTGTAATATTGATATAAAATTAATAGTTGATGGACATTTACTAAAATATTTTGATATGTACTTATTTCTGATATGAGAATATGCATCACAGATATAAAACACATGCCATTCATCTTCAACAACGAAGATACCATTTAATTTACAAAACAGGCAATGCCTTTCATTATATGCAACATCAGTGTATCTGCCCGTTTCAACTGCTAGTTTAAAATTACAGCACCGAAATCGGGCATACATAGTTTTTAAATATTGAGGGATATCATTATTTATCAAGTAGCTCTCAACATTTAACAAAGATTTGAATTGCTTATAGTAAAGACATTTACAGTTACTGTCCAAAGATGAATGCCAAGATTGAAATAAATTATCATGTAGTCTCTGTTTAAATGATTCCATAAATATTTTGTGATCACCAATTTCCTGACTTATCCAAACAAATCCAAAACCATATTGAAAAAGAATATTTTTAATTCTAGTTGCCCATGAATTTCGTCCTACCCTGTCTAAAGATAATAGCATAAAATAACATTGTTTTGGTAATCTATAGTCGGGCATGTTTAGAAGTCTGCACCAGTATTTCACTGCATTGGTTGTATAAGTAAACTGTTAAGGCACTCTTCCACATTCACCCAAGACCATATTGTTACAGGTGGATTTTCCAAGTTTCAAGACATATTTACAGAATTTAATATGGACAGATTCAATAGTATTACAGTAGGATGTGCCCCAGATTTCAGACCCATAACAGAGTATGGGTGATATCATACAATCAAAGATTTTAAATAAATCTGTGCAATTAATGCTGCCAAGTTTCCTTTGGAAATTTTTAACAGAGAATATTGCCTTACTAGCTTGTGATGCAAGGCAAGATGTAGCTTTACTCCAGGATAATTTAGGAGTGAACATAATTCCAAGGTACTTGTAAAAGGATACAGTTTCAATAACATTGCCATTATAAAACCAATTTTCATATGAGCGCAGGGGACCACCATTTCTAAAAACAATAATCTTAGTTTTCTTTAGATTCACGCTCATACCAGTTTGCTCACAAAATTTACCAAGTACATTGATCTTTTTTAGCAGCTGTGCACAGGTGTCAGCTATTGCTGACACATCATCAGCAAACATGAGAGAGCAGAGATTGCTAATAGAAGAAGAAACTGTAATACCCTTACCTCCTTCCAACTCCATAAGACTGCATAGCTTATTTATGAAGATAATAAAAATCTGAGGGCTCAAAACACAGCCTTGGCGAGTACCGATTTTACAATAAAAACTATTTGATACACCCTTAGATGTCCTGACTGAAGCTGATAAAGAACTATACATAGAAGTTAACAGCATAAGAAATTTACCTCGTATACCAGTTTCATAAAGTGACTTTAGAAGAATATCATGCCTTAGAGTATCAAAAGCCTTGGCAAAATCTACAAAGAGACAATAAAATCTACCCCCTTTTTTTGCTAATATATTTTTGAATTAACGACTGCAATGAAAAAAATTGGTCAATTGTTGAATAATCAGCCCTGAAACCAGACTGTGATTCACTGATAATATCATGAACTTCACACCATCGCTGGAGGCGGCGATTAAGAATTGACATAAACACTTTACAAGTAGAATCAATGAGAGAAATTCCTCTGTAATTATTAGTATCATCTCTACAACCAGACTTATGAACAGGACAAATAATGCTTTTACCCCAACAAGATGGAAATTTACCACTATGAAGAATATGATTAAAAAGCTGAGTAAGATATGGTACAATGAGATGACTAGAAGCCTTTAAGAATTCAGCAGCAACACCATCTGGCCCTGGAGATTTATTATTAGCAGAATTAACTATCTGACGTGAAACCTCCTGTTGAGTAATAGGATCATCAAGCCCTTCTGATCTCTGAGTTGACAAATAAACATCACTATCCTCATCTGAAAGACAAGACCCATCTTGATCTGCACCAAGTAAAGACATAAAGTGCCTGACCCACTGCAGATTAGTTATAGACTGAGAAATACCACTGGAAGAATTACACTTTTTCAAAATCCTCCAAAATGACTTAGAATCTTTGCTAGCAGCTACCAACTTGTCCTTTTGTTTACAGAAATAGGCTTCCTTCTTCACTCTGAAAACATGTTTAAAACAATTTCTAAAACACCTGAAAATATCCAGACTTTGATTAAAATCTCTATGAGCTCTAAGAGCCTTGTACTTATCATGTTTTAGCTCCTCTAATTCTTGATCCCACCATGGAGGCTGCTCCCTGTCCCTATCAGCTTTACTACACACAGGAGGGTACACACTTTTAGTGTGGGCAGCAGCATGATGAAGTAGCTTTACAAACATAGATATAGAGTCGTCAACACATGTATTCAATAGGTATAACAAATCACCAAGAGAGTCTGCAAATACATGCTCAAAGTGTGTGATAAACTTATTTTCTGTGTCCTTAGACCATACATATTTGATCCATGTTTCATTTACCGGTACTTCATCAGACACAGTGTCATTAGCCCTGCTGTCAGTGTCAGCTGCAATGACAATAGAGCAATATAATGGGAAATGGCAAGATAGGTCTTGAGTACCTATGCCAAAGTTATTGATATGAGGAAACAGTGATGAGGATGCTATCATGTAATCAACAACACTGGCCCCATTGTGGGTGACACATGTAAACTCTCCAGACAGATCTTCACAGAGTCGACCGTTCAGAGTGTGTATCCCAAATGTACGACATAGTTCTGCAAGTTTCATACCATAATTATTATACTGTTTATCTTTAGAGTTCCTTGGGGTTTCAAACATATCACCTGGATAACCATCCGTATCATAAACATATTCAATAGTATCATCTGGAATATAATCAAGGAAGTCCTTCATTCTTGCATTAAGATCACCCCCTAGAAATATATGGTCAGTTGGATAATCTGATCTCACTCTATGGAAGTAATCTTCCAGTTGAGAAATACCATCACATACCATGACCTTTGTTAATTTTCTTATTTTATATTTTGTTTAGAACTAGATTACAACATATTTTGTCTGGCAGCATGAACTATGCTGCTCTGAATCTAAACCACAATTAGGACAATATTTTGTGTCTACTGGTTGTCAAATACCAAGATGTCTCTGGCCTGGCCAGTATATTCTGTTTACATGTACTTCATACAAACATCACTCTGCTCAGTAGAAGGCATTGCTGGTGTTGCCAAGGAATCCTTTTATGTGTGCAAACTATTGTTTCCACTGCGAGAATCTCATGTACTTAATTATACAACAAAATTGAAATATCAAAAATTAAATAGTTGTGTAAAGTTCTTTCTTGTTGACTGTTTTTGTTTTGTTTATTTACTTTGTTATTTAGCTCTTGCCTCACCCACCCGTTTGCATTAAGAATATTATATTTTTTGGCTAAAAAATGATGCATATCTCACTGATCCTTACGTCATAGATTGGTGGAGATCTAATCAACCGTTTACTTACAGGAAAATCTCGGTTAACTGATAAATTAAACATTGAATCAACATCTTACTTCTATACAAAGATACAATACACATCCATTTGTACATATTATACATTTATAACAGCTGTAAAGAACCATTCAAAACAGAATTATGAGAGACGCAAAAGAGTTAAAAACAACTTTAAACATATCACAATTCTTGTCAACGTTGTAGAATTAAAAGGCAGATTTTGGCTGTATTAAAACACATAATAGGATCACTGAAAATATAACACATTTTATCGACATGAGATTTATCTACAAACTCTGGACAAAAAGTTGTGCAATGGTTAAAAGAGCGCCTTACTGAGATCATCGTATAGCACACAGTGAAACATAACATGTAATTCATCTTCTACATCATTAATACATTAAAACATTTTCTGTTTTCTAACACATTATTTTCATAGCGGCCAGTTTTCACTCTAATGGGAGTAACACCATATCGACACTTCTACGAAGCCGATCTATACTGTCTAGGCATATGATGGACAATTTAATTTTCTGTATTAAAATTTCATTTCAACTGCTTATGGAGTATAAGTATATTGAAACCAGTTCTACCTAGCTTCCTATCTATTTACCAATAAGTTCCACGAGGTAACAAACTTATTCATAACATTCTCCTCAATAAGTGTACATGGAACAGATTTGTTAATGTTAACAGGTGCATCTAAAAAGTAATGTAAATCAAGGGAAGTTAACTTCTTCGTTAATCTGAAATTCCAGTTCTTAACACCAGTTACCCACACCATACTGCCCATACAAGCTCTATTTTCCATATTATAACGATGACACCACTGCCTAGAAAGACACGACCCCTGTCTTACAATGGGTCGGACCCACCCCATATCTTCACTGACAGCAACGTTAGAGGCGTACTTACAGGTCCTATAAAACACATTGTCCTGTGATGCACTGCATTTACCGTCGATACATCGTAAGCGTCCCAGATAGCCGCACCATTGCTTAAACACAGACCAGACCATGCTGTCATGTAGATTTGAATATGGATTAAAACACATATTACCAACACTTTTAAACTTAGATATTAGGCCTAAAGACCTATATGAACTATAGTGCGCGCAAAGGGGTGCCGGGAACCAGCTTAGAGGGCATCCTTGTTTTAGTCCACAATTCACGGCAAAACAGGAGGTTTTGATATGATAGATGGCGCTGCTCTGCTGGCGACAGACATCAACAGAGCTTCCATTGTTTTTATATTTACATAAGTCAGTAAGTTTTGAGGAACCGTACCTTTGTGCTTAACAACCCTGCAAGTATGGGTGGATTCCACCGGTGTTAGCGATGACTAAGTATATATAAGTCCGCTGCGTGTCATCGTCTTGGAGGCCGTTAGTGGACTCCGTTACGGCCAACCAAGATGGACGTCATCGGCACCAGTATGGACGCGAAGAGCTGCTGGCGCTGCAGGAAACCGCGTTGGAATTGAAAGGACTTATAGACTTGCCCCCGGAAGTGGATCAGACAAGAATAATTCAAATTCAAATTCAGGATCAGAAGTTACCTGGAAACGACGTAATCGGGGAGGAGTCCGCCGACGGGTCCGGGCGCGCAAATCATGACCACCCCTTCCAACTTTTTTCTTATCAAACATGATGTCTCTTAAGAATAAACTGGACGAACTTTCGGCAGCAACTAAATATTTGTATGAATTCAGAGACAGTTGCATTCTATGTTTCACGGAGACATGGCTATCACCCTCAGTGGACAGTAACACCCTCTCTTTGGACGGATTTGGTACTCCAGTTCCTCTAGACAGAGATTCAGATGCTACAGGGAAATCTATGGGAGAAGGTGTATATGTATATAAATGAAAAGTGGTGTCGTCGTCAGACAACCAACGCCGGGGACAATAAGGCCTTTGCTGAGGACCTCAACACTTTCTACAGCCGCTTTGATTGTCACGATTTTACCAATGAGAGAGCTCAAGTTAGTGAAGCCGTACAGGATAGTGAAAGTCGTATCCATACATCAGAAGCTGACGTCATTCAAAGCTTCTCCAGAATTAACATCAGAAAAGCAAAAGGACCTGACAACCTTGACGGCATTGTGTTGAAGGAGTGCAGACTTCAGCTGTGTGCAGTTTTCATTAGATTGTTTCAATTCTCAGTGAATACACACGGTATTCCATCGGTCTGGAAAACATCAGAAATAGTACCAGTTCCTAAAAAGACACAACCTAAAGAACTCAACGACTACAGGCCATTTGCTCTCACATCTATAGCAATGAAGTCGCTGGAACGCATTTTGTTGGGATATCTCCGACAGGAAGTTGCCGACATACTGGACCCGCTTCAGTTCGCCTACAAGTCAAGGAGAGGAGTTGTTGATGCCACACTGTCACTCCTTAATAATGTCTATAAACATCTAGAGACACCTAAGTCATACATCAGGATCCTCTTCGTTGACTTTTCATCTGCGTTCAACACCATCCAGACACATATCATGATACAGAAACTGTTAGACATGGGCGTTAACTCATAATTCATCAAGTGGATCGAACACTTTCTTGTGGACAGACAGCAGTACGTGAAAGTTAACGGGGCTGTATCGAGTAAACGGACCTCTAACACTGGTGCACCACAAGGCTGTGTAATATCTCCTGTTCTTTTCACCCTCTACACTTATGATTGTGCAAGTTCGAATTCAACCTGTTCAACTGTCAAGTTCGCAGATGATACAGCAATTGTCGACAAACTTAACGACACTGATTCTGAAGAACTGTATGAAGAGGACATTAATCATTTTACGACTTGGTGTACAGAAAACCACTTACTCTTAAATGTCACAAAAACAAAGGAACTGATAATTGACTTTCGGAGTAAACCCACAGAAATGCTTCCAGTGGTAATCAACGGTGAATGTGTTGAGACAGTGTCGGAGTATAAGTATCTGGGAACCTTCATTGACTCTAAGCTGACCTGGAACTCTAACGCTGAAGCCCTATACAAAAAGTGTCAACAACGTCTTCATCTCATGCGTAAACTGAGATCTTTTAATGTTAACCCATTTGTGATGTCATCTTTTTATGCAGCATTTATTCAGAGTATTTTAACATTTTCCTTCCATTGTTGGTACGGGTCTCTTTGAGTTCAATCAAATATAGACAAAACTGTTAACACTGCAAGTAAAATCGCTGGAGTCGGATTTGAATGTTTATCATCAATATATGAGCGGCAAATCGTGAATCAAGCTGTCAAAATTATATCTGACCGTACTCAGGACTTAAATTCGGAATACAACCTCCTCCCTTTAGACAGCCGCTACAAAGTTCCAATTCTGAAAACTAAGAGAGCCCGTACATCCTTTATACCAAGTACCATATTTCTCTTAAACAAATGTGAAGATACCTAAATCAATGAGTTTATGTAAATATGTTTTGTATCTCTCTGATGTGTCAGTAGCTCTGCTGATGTAACACAAATTCCTGAAAAGGCATTAAAGTATTATTCTATTCTATTCTATTCTATTCTATTCTATTCTATTCTATTCTATTCTATTCTATTCTATTCTATTCTATTCTATGCAGCCGAACACAACACTGAACGTCTTGGTATAGCGGCTGTAGAGCAGCCTAACCTTTATCTACTACTCCACTTGTCGAGATTCTGATCCATAAAATGGTTCTAACTATACAGTCGCGAGCCTTTCTCAAATCAATAAAAGCAACAAGCGCAGATTGTTTCTAAGTTTCCGTGTTTCTAACACGATGAAAGAGTCTGTACATGTTCTATGGTCGATCTCATTTTTCTGAACCCATTCTGAGAGTCATTGAGGACATTGTTGGTTTCAGTCCATACTTGTAGTCTCTCGTTCAGAACACAACAATACAGCTTGTATATCGAGGTTGTCAGAGTGATGTAATCATTATATATATTTTAAGAAACCAAACTCATTTAAAGGTCACATGCAATGTAAAACACAACTTTGCAAATTCTGATACCTTTCGATATGGACTTACCGAAATAAATCATCAAAAATGCAAATTCAGCTGATAGAGTGGAAAAATAACGCGATGAAAATAAAGCGGGAAATCGGAGTTCAAACGTTTCACTAATTTCCCCCCGACTTTTCAGGGGAAAACGGGTTTCAAAAGCTGGGCTGCGCCCATAGCACGTGCGCAGTGAAATAGGTTCGCGCAGCTTGGAAGCGGGTTGTCCGGTGAATACTCGGTGAAGGCTTAGGTGTGAGCTATTTTTCTAATGTTTTGTGAATATCTCACAGGAGGGAGCTTTTTATATGTTGTGACAGTAAATTAACTGTTTATATTTAATTTCAATTGTCTATTTCACCACACGTTCTTCTTACCGAGTCACTTTCTCAGTTCGATACTTGAAAGCAATGTCATTATTTAGCGTTGACAGAATTTCTAACTGTGATATAGATATGTCGTTGTCACAGACAAAACTCAATGTCTTGTTTTATTGACACCTGTGTGTCTGCCTGCCTGTCTGTTAATGACAATATTCAATATACAGCTGCTATCACTGACCACATGCAATTTGAACTTAACACCAATCAGGCTATACACCATAAACAAAATGCATTGATTTTGGCCCGAGTTCGGTCTCTGTCACATTATGTCACAGACAGGCAGGTGTGATACTTGAACACATGATATGTTATGATGTCTGTTGATTGCAAAATGTTATACACAAAAATGAGCATGTATTTACAAAACCCAACATCTCTATATATACACACACAATGAGCCGTGGGGCATCTGCAAATGAACCAGCCGTTACATTTGAGTGCACACCCACCCGCTCAGACTGGGTTCGGCGTCCCGGCTGCTTCGTTTCTTGGGAAGTAAACCCAAGCACACAATATTGCACTTTTGATTTGCGATTGTACGCTTATAATTTTGTTTATATGTTTTTTTCATAACCAGCAATGTATATTATATTAAATGAATAAGTGATAATTGTGTTTTAATTATGTTTGATTTTTTGGTTGCATGTGACCTTTAAGCTTAGCACTTAAAATGTCCATATATGAGACTTGGTCTCGTCGCTATATGACTGAAGCAATGCCGATGCGACCTAAAACTCCACTCAACACGTCAGAGTGATGCCTCCATAGGGGGTCTCTCGGGTCCACGACTAGCCGCACAACACGGCCGCTTCTGTCGATGATCTGTGCCCGTCTCCCAGACTCGTCTCCCTACTGATCATGTCAGTCAGGTTTTATACATAGGGACATTACGCCACGTTGTGTAAGGTCACTGGCCTATGCACATGTACATACGTAAGATCCGCCGACGTAAGGAGGTGTTATTTGACCGATCCCAGTCTGTCAATCAAAACCGGCACATGCGTCAATTTTTGCCAATCAGCAGGCCGGGCCTGCTGTATGGATTTGTCAGACTTATGTCCGGGCATCCTGGTTCCCGGGCCTCTTATTATTTTACATAAACTAGTGAGAGGCCCGGGAACTAGGATGATGTCCGGGGTCAAACGATGCCTCCGAAGCGATGCGCTTCGAATTATGCGATTCACAGTCGCTATATCTATTACATATTGCTGCAATTTGATGTGTATCTTTAGCAAAACCATCACGGTCAAGACAAAGAAAAATTGAGACGGATCAAGGAGCGCGACAGGTCTAACGATCAGTTAAATGTCGGCACCATCATTCACAAAACTTACGTCTGCCTGCAGGTGAGAATATGCACGAATTTACACACTTTTCACATGTGCAAAAAATCATTACCAATAGATGACAACAAATAGCAGTTTCAGACTTTGCAAGTGTTATAAACACGAACAATTCTTGCAACTACCAAATTGTTTTTGCTTAACGTTTTTAGTCACTACTGCATTGAGTTGGTAGGCCATAAAGCTCAAATGAGACAAGCGAGAAAGCCATGGCAGCGATCTTGTTTCGGTTAGGGTCGACCGATATAGCAAAACTTGTTACATGAAAGAACAATGTGGCGGATATTGTTCCCTTCGCTCTAGATATTCTTAAATTTGTCACACATTTTAGAATGTTTTAAGTTTCAAAGGCACAATCTGAAAGCCTACAGTATCTTATTAATAGTGCAAAATATTCGAGGAGTAACATTTTTTTATTCAAACGGAAATATAGTCAGTATCAGCAGTTGCCTATAATACAATATCAAGAATAAATTATCAAAATTAATTCTTATGTGCCTATAAAACCATGCTTTAAATATTTCAGAATTTTTATGAAGAGATACATGGGATCTTGAATTGAATTACCTTCCTCCATGTGGATCGAATACGAAAACTATGTGAGAAGAATAGTGACTTTCTGGACAATTTGACGGAGTGAAATAAAGTGTATTTCTTAATTATGACATGAATTATTCACATACATGTATATTGGTACATTTTAGGAGCGATATTACAACTGCCATTTGTATTAATTCACTGGATATGATAGCAAGGTATGTTTTATGAATCATGCTTTATTTAATAAATGTGAAAATGTGTAAATTTATAAAATAAATAATAATCTAATCAATTATTAACAATTATTTAAATGATTGACATATCAGATTTATATTGATTTTAAGGCAGAACAAGGCAAACAAAAACTTTACATATCATGGCAGGGCAATCACTTGGTATTAACTTAATTTGTTGGCTCCTTCTTTTAAATGTATTTTAAATAATATATTTACTACATGTAATAAGATAATTTTAAAAGTGATCGCTAGTATCACAACTCATCAAAGTTATTTCAACATTCAGAGAATTTGGGAAAACTAAGGCTACGTTTTGGTCACACCTTGGTAAGGGTCCTGGAACAGAATAACTTTATTAAGTTACAACAATCTCAGTTGACTATTCATGTAACGGAATGAATATAGAAACATATATTTAACCCAGATTTGATGGAATTCTTCTTATTAATCATCAGCTTTTCAGGAGGTTACTAATATTTGAAGACTCAGTCAAAGCTAGTGTTTATTAAGATGTTGGTTTTTGACAAATTGTTCAAGGTTTGTAGATGGTCATTTGGAAAACGAGCTTCATATTAAATTGCACACTGGTTTGTAGGAGGTGAGCGCTTCAAGACAATTTCATGTGTGTTTTCCTAAACTTTTGTTTTCACTTTCACCAAATTTTGAATCAACTTTACTATGATGTTTATGACAGTAGAAAGTATCTCAGAAAATCAAATAGATCACAATTAGTGGTATTTCCTCTAGGGATATAGTCTCAGATCTAATAAAACAAAGATTATCATCGTTTAAGAAGCAATAATGTGAATATGTAATTGTATTGACGAGAAGCTTTGAACATAGGATATATTCTTTGCACCTTATGTGCATTAGTAGTTAACAGTTAAATATCTCTGATGAAAAAGCGATATATTTGTATTTTGTGTAACAATCTATTTCAATGCTAGTTAATTGTTCGGATAACTGTGGATCCTCTGTTTAAAGATTTTGCATCTCTGGTTTCCTGTTTCTGGAAGATGGGTCAGTGTACGGGTGCAGACTGAATCTTCTTTGTGTTCTGGTGCTGTGACATACCTGTACATAAACGCTGGCAGTTTATGAAGTCCAGTATTGTGGAAATTTGTATGTAAATTAGGATTCCACAAGCCCAATCACATTTTCCAGATTTCCAAATAAGATCAAATAAGTTATGCTGTGATTGATTTGTTTACATTAATATAAACTCTGTCAAAAAAGAAACGCAACCCCTGTATTTTAGAGATTTTGATCTGAAGTTTTAAGACGACACAGCATTTTTATTATTTAAGACAGAAGTCTGAAATTTGGCAGAATAATAACCAAGATGGGCATGTTTAAAATTGTCATTTCAAAAGTCATCTCACAGACACCAGTTTGTCACCAGGGGGGCGTCTTTCTCAGTATCTCGTATGAGCACCACGAGCTGCAATCACTGCACGGCATCTCCTTGGACAAGAACGGATAAGACGCCGGATTCTTTCCTGGGGAATGGCTCTCCACTCCTCCTGCAGTGCAACGCCGAGCTGTTGCAGCGTCTGTGGCGGCGGCTGACGTTGACGTACGCGTCGACCCAGAGTATCCCACAGGTGTTCAATAGGGTTGAGGTCTGGTGATTTAGAGGGCTATGGCAAGACATTGACGTTGGAATTCTGCAGAAAGTTCATTGTTGCACGTGCAGTATGAGGCCGGGCGTTGTCTGGTTGAAAAATCTGTGTCTGTTGGTCAATAATCGGGAGAAGGTGAGGCTGTAATACGTGGTTGATGTAACGTTGGGCTGTCAGGTTCCTTCAACGATCACCAAGTCTGATTTCTGGTTGTATGAGATGGATCCCCAAACCATAACGCTTTCTCCGCCAAATCTGTCCCCCTGTCGGACGCAGATGGGCGCAAAACGTTCATGACGTCTCCTATACACACGTTTTCTTCCGTCGTGACGTTGCAAAAGAAAACGGGATTCATCAGAAAACCAGATGCGCCTCCAGTTTTGTAAAGTCCATATCCTTACGTTGTTGCACCACCTGAGTCGTCGGCGGAGATGTAGGGGGCGTAGTACAGGTCCAACAACTGGTCTACAGGCACGTAAACCCGCTTCTTTCAGACGGTTCCTAATCGTTTGAGCTGACACTCTCCTCAAACCTGGTATTTGTGTGGCAGTCACGGTTGGTAGGGCATGCCGATTACGCAGGTGATGGACCCGGATGTACCGATCTTGAAGGGGGGTCGTGATTCTTGGCCTTCCACTTCTCGGGCGATCGTTGGTCAAATTGAAGTTGTTGTAGCGGCTCCAAAGTCGGGATATCGTTGTTTTGTGAACATTTAGGTGCCGTGCAACAGTTCCAAAACTTTCTCCGGCTTGAACACGACCAATGGCGATATTTCGGTCGGCAGCACTCAATCGTGGCATTTTTAACACAGCTTTTCGGCGACAAATGAATGAATATAATACGAAAGCACATGGGCTTTTATACACCCCTACATTAACTGCCATTTTCATGATTTGCATGTGTTTTTTTTGTGCGAAGTCACCATGAGGGTCATTTCATGCGTTGTGACGGAATAAGCAATAAAATACACTTATGCGTACAAATGCAGTTGTTTGGATGGTAATCTTCATTAATTACGTGTATAATTTCAATACATTCGAATAAAATTTAGTTTGGAAGCAATTACTTCATTCAAACGAATTTTTCATATCTGAGGACAGGGGTTGCGTTTCTTTTTTGACAGAGTTTATATTAATGTATACAGTCAAATAAGGTGCACTAAGTAGTAGACGTGAAATATTTTCTGGGGTTGTTTTTATTTACCATTCTTTTAATTCATTAAAAGATAGAAACCCATGTTTTCAGATTATTAATTTAACTAAATATGAACAACAGATAAATACGCAAAGGCGCGACGCGCACTGTGGACAATCTATTTACATATACCGAGACGATCTGCAACATAGACATGTGGTTGTGTTCTCGGTTTTTATAAAATTATTATGGGAATTTTAAAAAACAACAACACCAAACAGCAAAATCCATTTACCCTTCCCCTGCTAATATCTTTGAGGGAGGTGCATAGCCAGATAGATTAATTTATTCGAAAATACGCTTCCTACTCTCAGCAGCTGGCCGATTTTTCATCGGGATGTAACTCATTTTCACTCGCCAATTGCAATCTGCCAGTTAAAATATATAAAAAATCACATCCGTATAACTTTCCTCTTTAAATATCATTCACAAACGGTGGATACCAAAGTACCACAAGCAGGATTCGTCAACAACGTTCGCAGTCACGCACGTTCCGCCGGCGGTGACGCCATTGTGATTAGTCAATGGTTGTCCCCCCTAACGTCAAAAACGAAGTTGGCGGGGCTTATCGGCCTGGGTCCCGTTTCACAACGCTCTCGTAAGCCTAAGATCTCGTAACTTTTCTCGTAGCATTAGTACCTCATATGTTACAGGGGGCGGTGGGGTAGCTTAATGGTTAAAGCGTTGGCTCGTCACGCTGAAGACCCGGGTTCGAATCCCCCACATTGGTACAATGTGTGAAGCCCATTTCTGGTGTCCGCCGCCGTGATGTTGCTGGAATATTGCTAAAAGCGGCGTAAAACCAAACTCAGTCAGTCAGTCAGTCAGTCATATGTTAGTTACAGGAAAGGAGGCACGAGAGCTTTGTATGTGAAACGGGTCCCGGGACTGGATCGGTCTATTGACATTTACTCATAGCATTGAGAATTAACCCCCTTGAGTTTTTTTTCAGGCGCACATTTTCATACGGTTTGAAAAGTGAACGTTGTGCGAGAATTGCACTCGCGTGGTCCTGGATCTACGTACGGCTATAAAATTACACAGATATGTAGAATATTAAATTTCCTATCCGTTGGTATAAATATAAGTGCAACTACCTCGACGGTTTGCTAAATGTTGTCCAAAATTTGTTATGCGTTAAAAAACAGTCAATTTTTTCGCTTTTTATCGCGCACCGATAAAAGAACTGTGCTACGGATTTTTTTAATGTGGCATCTTTACGGAAAGTGTGAGCGAAGAAAATACAGCCTGATATCTGAACGACATAAGAGTATATGAATTGGGTTTATGTTCTTGTGCATAACGTTATACGTTCAGCATTAAAAACGACTCGCAATAAATGTCAAAAATGGATTTTCTTCTATGACGTCAAACGACGACAGAGAGGTCACACACGTATATGCGTAACACTAGGTCAATGTAACTCAGATCACATGGAGAGAATTTGTTGTGGATACGGACGCTATATTTTGGTTATGTTATGTTCATGGTGAACCAAACTCTTCCACTTCAAAGTTCCCCAATGTGAGAGGATGCAGTTTGGTAGTTTCACAATTTACAAGAAATTTACAACGTATTACATGTGAAGGCACGTAATAGCGATGTGGATGGCACTATCCGATATATAAGTTAGTTCTTAGATTCCCATATTCTCCTGTTTGTGCAGATGTAATTTGTCTAATTTTGCATCGTTATTACCGGAATACTAGCCATATCTTCAAATGTAATGAAAATGCTGAAAATAATACAACATTTTAGTTGACGTCATTGCTTGTTTTATGCATTTTGCGACGTCGGAAAACGACGACATTGGTATGCTGATTAGTATATATCTCACTTAATTTCCATTAATTGTATAAAAGGTCTCGGCTTCTACGTCAGAATTCAACACTCTTTAGACAAAACATAAAATGACTGTTTTTTCCATTTAAATAGTGTCCTGAATATATCAACAATTAGACGGTTTGACAGCGTATCTTACGTATCACGCGCACCTGTTTGGCATCAATTTAACGTAAATAAAAATAATATTTCACAACACCCGAATATTTTGTTTGGGATAAGAATTTTGTTTGTTTATGAGTATGTAGCTATTTCTCTTCATACGTATGCGATGAAAGATGCAAACAGATAGCTTTTTATATATGGAACTATATATTAGAATATGGATGTAAGATTTGTTTGTTTATGAGTATGTAGCTATTTCTCTTCATACGTATGCGATGAAAGATGCAAACAGATAGCTTTTTATATATGGAACTATATATTAGAATATGGATGTAAGATTTGTCCGAATGAACACATGAGATGGTATATATATTTTTCAACAATTTTCCTATAAGTAGTTAGAGTTTGATATCCTGTCATCACAATATTATTTAATCGAATATGAATTGATTATATTATCGAAAACAATGATAGAGAATCATAAAACGTTTCCAACAAACGCGCACCTGGCCGATCAATATGCATCATTCTTTTGTCCATAAAACGACACAAAATTATGCAATGAACAAGACAATTCCTTTAAATAAGTGTGCATATACATTTCATACCATGTAGAAATCATTTTCATTAATATTATCAGTTTTACAGATAAGGTTGAATTAAATCACCATTCATTAACCTGTTCATATAAAATTGCATTATTAGTCCAAATAAATTGAATATTGTACATCATAGGAACTAAAGTAGTTGCAGTTATGGCTACGTTTGTTCTTCTAACACTTGTGTAAAGGTTTAGAATATGGTGTATTGCACTAAATATGTCAATTTCTTATGTAAATATGATTCAAACAACCAAAAACTTTCAAAGAATAAAACACCGTAAACCCTATATGCACGTATGATATGATATTGAACAAGGCTAAATTTAGATACTGAAGTCAGTTTCATGAAAAAGTGTCTGCACTATACGCAAAATATACACCATAATACTGACAGTGTAATCGAAGGATTGGGCGATTGTGTTGACTCTTGTTCAACCGACCTTCGCCTCAAAGAAATTGCCTAATATGTAAAACAATGTTGACGTATGACATCACTACCGCTGACCGATTTCTTACAAAATGTCGGCTTTGCTGACAAGGGTACACAGGATTTTGCGAGGACCCGTCCATTGATTCAGGGATCGTTTGTACATAAATATGAGATGTAAGTAATCAGAATGATTCTGACTATCTGTGTATTGTTATATGTTTTTTATCGTTTTCACTATAAGTAAGAGAAAAAGCCAGAAATGCAGATAATTACCGTTGTCGTTCTGCGTGATTTTGCGTCAGTCATGGCGTCACGCTGCACGGAAACTTTGACAATTTCTTATGAATTATCAAATCATTGCATTGTATCTATTTATAATTTCCTATTTCTTGCTACGATACTCTTTCCATGCATATTCCAAAGGTATTAAGCCATTGCAAGCAATGAATAGACGGTTGAAATGTTGAAAAATAGAATGTTGAAAAAGAAAATGCTACACAGTGTAAAGAGAAGCGCAGTCTTTCAAGCACAACGTTCGTTTTCACACCCAATATGTTTCGTCTCATTTTATCTAGACAGTTGGTATTGGTGACAAAGACCAGTTTCAATTTGATTTGAAAATGTATGTGGAATTCAGTGATGCATTTTTCTAAGCTGAATATGAAATATACGTGATGTATTAATAGGCGTCTCAATACCGGCCTCGCGAAACGTGATTTTGTAAACACTGTCCAATATGGGGAAAGCGCTCTATGGCGTTCGTGTAAGTGCATTTTCGAAAACATCCCGACCGATTCTAGATTCGTCGGCAACGTTTCAGAATTATAATTAGCGATTTCATGTAAAGTTGATATCAGTGATCATGAATATGTTATTTTTTAAATTCAATACTCCCAGTATTTATCCGATTTTCACATTTCAAAACATACAGCAAATAACGCTGTGAATTGCGATTTCGTACTGTGTCACAAATGGCGACATTTTCGATGGAGCCTATTTTGAAAGGTCATTTACAACACTTGAGCTTTGTCTAAAATAGTAGTGGATGGTATCAAGAAACAGGAAATTTTCCGCAGAATTCGAAACTGTGAAGTGTATTTGTGTGCGTGGGATATTTTGATTTTTATTGGACTTGAAATTGAGGGATGAAGGGGAAGGACTTATATGTCCCTGTGGCATCCAGGGGGTAAGGGTCCTGCCCGGAGGAGGAATTCTGATAAGAGGGGATACACCAAATGCTTGCTGAATACATTAAATAGACAAAGGGGATATAATTTCGGTGTACTTTGTACATGCTGAAACAATGATGTCGTTTAAATATTTAATAAATTTAAAGAAAGTTATTCAAATGGTCTACTCTGTGACACAATGGTATTAATTGTTGGACATCGAGATTTCAAACAAGGGTGCTTACTTGATACATTCGAAGGCTTGGGTATAACGATTTATGTAGAAAAGTAGCGAACTTAGAATATCGACACTTTCACCGATGGCGAGGCAGATATAAATTTAGAATTTGTTGACATAAGAAGCTGTATGAAAAGCAATCGACTCAAGCTGAATGTTACACTGTGGTTACAATTTGGTTACACTGTGCTGAAATAATAACGATGTAACTCTGTATACAATGTATAAGTTTGTGACACGCGACGTCATCACAGTGCGGCACTGAGCGGTAGACAGCCAGCTGACGTAAACAAGATACGTTTGTATAACACTATATATTTTCTCTGGTGTGTTAAATATTGGTATGATATGTATTTGCTTAATAACGCGGATTGTATGTGGATTAGGAATTAATTAGTTAGCTACATAAATTTAATTAAGGATTGACGTTGTTTTCCCCCGGTTCATTGAGGTATGAATAGAAAACCCGATGTGCGACCTCTCCGACTCCGATGTCAGTATAACTGCTCACATGTACAAGTCTTCTACGTTGAAGCTGCGGTTGACCACACACTGGCACGAGTACCAACCAGCTTGTAAATATATGGATGGGTTCTTTGTCTGACTTATTCACATTTACTGTAATGTTTACAAATAATGAAAACATATTTGTGAAAGAAGGCCCAGATTGTAGATATATAGATGGGTGTACTTTATCTTGTCCTTTGCCAAGGCTTAATTGCGTAATTAATATAACTCGGGAAAGATGGTCTGTCATTCCCCGTTACAGTTATTGTCTAATTACCTGATGCCACAAATCATGAAAACAATCTCGGGAGAAATACGTTCATTGTAACAAACTGAAAACCAACTCCCGTATCCCTGTCAGCTGGGTAACAGCCATGACGTCATAGGCATTGTGACGTCACCGTCACTGTACATTTGGCGCCCCGTCAGCTGGGCGAACATGGTCTCAGAGTGGATCGAGATGTAAACAAACAGTTTGTTGTCTGTTTGTCACATATCTGTGACTCAGTTTGTCACATAAATCACATAGAAATGTCCGCCACTATGTCAACTATCATGTTGTATACA
Organism: Haliotis rubra; assembly: GCF_003918875.1. Taxonomy (NCBI): domain Eukaryota; kingdom Metazoa; phylum Mollusca; class Gastropoda; order Lepetellida; family Haliotidae; genus Haliotis; species Haliotis rubra. The sequence goes on along the minus strand of NW_025765125.1, from coordinate 86,037 downwards.
AATATTGCACTCAGCCAACAATCTTCTTACCTGATCATGAAAACATCCACATGAAAACAAATGACAAAATGTCTGAAAATGTTTTCAACAAGTTTTATTTCTGCTCAAACACAACAATAATTCTAACCGTGGACCAACAATGTAAATACGACGACGTGAACGGCACACACCACGTCACTGTCAGTAACAGCATCATCACTGTCTACACCACACCACACGACTTCACCGAGCAGCACGTGACACGAGATCCGCCAGTTGATGATGTCCCCAGTCTCTCGCCACGTCGGCCGCTGTCTGCCCGTCGTTGTTCCTGGCGTTGACGTCCACCACGTCCTGGGAGAGTATGAACTCCACCGTCCCCACGTCTCCGCTATAACAGGCCCAGTGAAGGGTGTTGTTACCGTCCTCGTCCACCAGTGACACATCAGCTCCTCTACTCAGTAGCAGATCCACCACCTCTCTGTGTCCCCGCCCTGCTGCCCTCATCATCGGTGTCTGGCTCCACTCTCCTCTACAGTTGACGTCCACCCCGTCCCGGGACAGTATCAACTCCACCGTCCCCACGTCTCCTCCATGACAGGCCCAGTGAAGGGTGTTGTTACCGTCCCCGTCCACCAGTGACACATCAGCTCCTCTACTCAGTAGCAGCTCCACCACCTCTCTGTGTCCCCGCCCTGCTTCCCTCATCATCGGTGTCTGGCTCCACACTCCTCTACAGTTGATGTCTACCTGTCCCAGATCCAGGACACGCTTCACCTCGGCCATGTTCCCATCACGGCAGGCCTCAAGGAGGGCGGCGTCATGGTGGGGGTTGGAGTCTTTCTGTGTCACTGTAACAGAAACTTGTACATTGTACACGTGATGTCACTGTCTATCAATACAATACAGGAAATACTTGTACATTGTATCTAATGTGCGTGGATCGAATGTCAGGTTTCAATTTTGTCCATTTTGTAACGTCAGGAACAGTGCTTATCTAGTGAATGAAAACACATTTTACATTCTGTATTTACTGTTTCAACTCCTTCACAATAACTTATCCTGATCTGTGATACAAGTGTTGACATTCCAGTACCACAGTCCTACCTACTGCTCTCACCTCCTTGATGTGGAACAATAACTTATCCTGATCTGTGATACAAGTGTTGACACTGGCGGGATATCCCAGTACCACAGTCCTGCCTACTGCTCTCACCTCCTTGATGTGGAACAATAACTTATCCTGATCTGTGATACAAGTGTTGACACTGGCGTGACATTCCAGTACCACAGTCCTGCCTACTTCTCTCACCTCCTTGATGTGGAACAATAACTTATCCTGATCTGTGATACAAGTGTTAACACTGGCGTGACATTCCAGTACCACAGTCCTGCCTACTGCTCTCACCTCCTTGACGTGGAACAATAACTTATCCTGATCTGTGATACAAGTGTTGACACTGGCGTGACATTCCAGTACCACAGTCCTGCCTACTGCTCTCACCTCCTTGACGTGGAACAATAACTTATCCTGATCTGTGATACAAGTGTTGACACTGGCGTGACATTCCAGTACCACAGTCCTGCCTACTGCTCTCACCTCCTTGACGTGGAACACTATCGTCAGCTGCTCTCACTGTGGCGGTGGTCCGCATCTCCTCCACGTCACTCGAGGCTGAAGAAAAACAGTTAGGTTTCAGAAACGACACACAGTAGTTCCATACATTATATTCAGTTTGTGTTTAGTAGTATATATGAAATATCTGCAGTTTAGAATTGGAGTTAGTAACATTAAAACATGTTCTCACTGCCAATGTAGATATACTTGAATGCTAGTTTTTTGTGGTACAAATATATGCACAAGACCTATACATTATATCCAGGTTTTTGTTGTACTCGATCTTTACATTCTGTCATGTTGAAGTACTAGCTCTATACATTACATTCAGTTTGTTTAACAACCGGACCTACACAGTACATTCATGGGATCTGCTGGTATAACAATCAGATATAAGTATATATACCAGCCTTAGTCAGTGAGTCTAATCTTACAGGATGCGCTCAAAGGTAATATAGTTGGGACACTTTTCGTTAACTGATTTTATCCCTGTTACTGCACTGTAGCAAACACAATGTTCAGACAGTCTCCAGTTTTACCTCCATGTTGATCAGCTTCATCCCCAGCTTGTTGATAGGCCGGTCCTGTCTTTAAGTCACCAGCCACTGGAGCAGAGAATATGATGCATAGAATATTGGACTTCATGTAATCTACATTCTAACAGAGAATGGTCTCAATCTGTTCCACCTGCCCTATTGACAGCTGTCAATACATACTCGCCTTGGAAAATACATTTAGATACAATTAGTTTGAACACAGATTTAATTACCTTATAATGGAATATGCTGGTGATGATATAATCATATTGAGACAAAGTCTTTATATAGTCTAGTGTCATTGGGCATAAGTATTCGTCACTGTACATAATTTCCATACACTTACATGCTAATTTGGTGCAGCTAGAAAAAACGTCTGGAATTTATTCTTTTTAATCTTGTTCATATTTTGCACATGTGTCATGAATCATCTCAGTTGCAAAGACATAATTTCCGTTTTATTTTCCATTCAGTATTTCAAGAATGACCACACTTTGAATGATGCGTGTCATGCTTATGACAATGTTTAACATGGCGTCTATGGAGAAAGAATACACTATGTTGTGTCATGTAACTACAATGCAGAAAATACGTGAAGGAACATTACATTGAAAATATATATCTGTGACCAAGATGGTTTCCTAACAACCTGCAAAGTTTGACAACCACATAACGAAAACTGAATTAATGACAATTATTACAGCAACACTAAAATAACATGCAAGTCTATGAGAATTTTGCCGACTAACGAATACTTATGTCCCATGACTGGGTGGTTCAAGAAAGTTGTTTTTCTCATTTGCCGGTTTGTAACAGTAGAGAACCACAGTGGCTTCTGTTGTACGAAACAACCTTAACGCTAAGGTGATAGTAAGTCCTATACTTTAACATGGACCAGGGATTGTCATAGCGCTAAGGTGATAGTAAGTCCCATACCTTAACATGGACCAACGATTGCCATAACGCTAAGGTGATAGTAAGTCCCATACCTTAACATGGACCAGCGATTGTCATAGCGCTAAGGTGATAGTAAGACCCATACTTTAACATGGACCAACGATTGTCATAACGCTATGGTGATAGTAAGTCCCTTACCTTAACATGGACCAGCAATTGTCATAGCGCTAAGGTGATAGTAAGTCCCATACCTTAACATGGACCAGCGATTGTCATAGCGCTAAGGTGATAGTAAGTCCCATACCTTAACAGGGACCAGCGATTGCCATAATGCTAAGGTGATAGTAAGTCATATACTTTAACAGGGACCAGCGATTGCCATAACGCTAAGGTGATAGTAAGTCCTAAACTTTAACATGGACCAGGGATTGTCATAACGCTAAGGTGATAGTAAGTCCCATACCTTAACATGGACCAGGGATTGTCATAGCGCTAAGGTGATAGTAAGTCCTATACTTTAACATGGACCAGCGATTGTCATAGAGCTAATATGGTTTTGTACAACGGCACCCAGGTCTCCATGTAGATACACCGATCTCATTCAGTATTACTGCAAGTGCTCCAAGTTTATCGTCACGTAGGTTTATATAGTTTCCAAGCAAGATATATCGTTAACATCACACCACGTTTCATGACAAGCTGTGTGACGGTATTGTCAATGTTTTAGTTACGCATATCATTTTTAAAAAAAAAAAACCCAACTCAAATGACGACATATGTGTTTCACTGTGCATCACAGAACATAATAGTCTCCATCTCTGCACAAACCCACATCTTCGTGCAGACCCTCCACATTTTCAGTTTACTTACCCTGACATTACATCTCATACAAGATTCACATTCCCCGCACTTCAGCCTCTCCGAAAACCTGCCCTGTTATGACCCAGTGCTCGATATATGACGTCACAACATGACGTAACTTGACAGATAGATGCAAGTTCGCGGCAGTAGCCAGCGAGCAGCTGTTTGTTATTTGTGACTGACCAAAACGTGCCGGAAATGTGAGACTTGACATAATCAATGCCGGGTTGAACTAACATTTTAAAAAGTACTTTGACATTACTCTGTTTACTGATGATTACATACTTTCCCTAAATATCAGTTTAACTATGAGTCGATGATGGTGTTAATCATTCTACTATGTTATCTGTTGTAATCTATATTTTACTTCAGGTATGAAAAGAAAAACGAATAATTTCTCGGTAGCATTTGGACGTGCGTTGAAAAGGACAATATCAAGCGCGTAGCTAGCCAATTTTATTCGTGTGAGCCCGATAGGTTGCAAAGCTTTAGATCTATATTTAGATAGTATTGAGGGCATGTCCAGCCTTTTTAGCAACAATCATGTGTAAGCCCGGGCTTTTCTTTATAAGGGTAGCTAGGCCCCTGAATATATATGTTCTTCCTGTAGTGCTTTGGTTGGGTAAAAGGGGTGGTTAAAGCTGTGTTGACAGTCATAGTCGCCTTCGCATCCCCGTATGGAGTTACCTCCCTTACACCAGAAAGACATCTTGGCTGCATAAATTACAGCATTCAAACACGAGCACACGATACTGGATATGCCTTACATTTCTCAATAAATCCTGCAAGAAATGCTCGTCAGACCTGTATAAAAATGTGACTCTATAGTTCCAATATATAGCAGTAGTACTATTATCCAAACTTTTTCCAGTGATTAAATTAAACGTGAGCATTTCATTTGAATAGTGCCATGTCATTACAAGATAATTTCAGTCTTCATGGAAGGTTTGTTAGGTAGTGTAACCAGTATACCATACTGAGTATACTACGCTGTGGATATACATGTTCGATTACTGTCATACAAGATAACTACAAGATAACACTGTTTCTTTGTTCGTTCTTAATTTTGTCGGGGTATTTGTTTAAAACAGAATTTTTTTTCGGTAAAATAGGTGCTGGAGTATGTTGCACGAATACAATTGCAACGTCCGATTGTTGATACAGATGGAAGGCAACGGTCTTCACTTCTGTAACTATCCAAAGAGTAAAGTTCTCAGCAGGTTGTAGAGATCAAACCTTTCTTTCCTTCTTCCCTTCCGTGTTTGTTCTGGGTGGTTTTCTCCTGCACTGCATCCTGAAGTTCCTGTACCTGTAATGACGGAAGGTTAGTTTAGCCCCGCTGGATGAAGTATAGCGGCGTGGTTTGGGCCGTCCTCACCATGGTTAGGAATTGAGTATAAAAAGAAGCAATTACCTGAGTATGTGATGCACATTTACCTAACAAGTTGAGAGATTAAAGGAGTATATACCTGTCACGTTGAGTATACAGAGGAGTATTACCTGACATGTTGGGTATACAGAGGTGTATTTACCTGTCATGCTGTGTATATAGAGGTGCATTTACCTGACAAGTTGAGTATACAGAGGAATATTTACCTGACATGTTGAGTATACAGAGGAGTATTTACCTGTCACGTTCAGTATACAGAGGTGTATTACCTGACATGTTGTGTATATGGAAGAGTATTTATCCGTCATGTTGAGTATACAGAGGAGTCTCTACCTGACATGTTGAGTGTACAGAGGACTATCTATCTGACATGTTGAGTATACAGAGGATTATCTATCTGACATGTTGAGTATACAGAGGAGTATTTACCTGACATGTTGAGTATACAGAGGAGTATTTACCTGCCACGCTGAGTTTACAGAGGAATATTTACCTGACATGTTGAGTATACAGAGGAGTATTTACCTGTCACGTTCAGTATACAGAGGTGTATTACCTGACATGTTGTGTATATGGAAGAGTATTTATCCGTCATGTTGAGTATACAGAGGAGTATTTACCTGACATGTTGAGTATACAGAGGTGTATTTACCTGACATGTTGTGTATATGGAAGAGTATTTATCCGTCATGTTGAGTATACAGAGGAGTATTTACCTGACATGTTGCGTCTACAGAGGAGTCTTTACCTGTCATGTTGAGTGTACAGAGGTGTATTTATCTGTCATGTTGAGTATACAGACAAGTATTACCTTGACATTTTGAGCATACAGATGAGTAGTTACCTGGCATGTCGAGTATACAGAGGAGTATTTACCTAACATGTTGAGTATACAGAGGAGTATTTACCTGACATATAAGTATACAGTGGAGTAGTTACCTGACATGTCGAGTATACAGAGGAGTATTTTCCTGACATGTTGAATATACAGAGGAGTATTTACTTGACATTTTGAGTATACAGAGGAGTATTTACCTGTCATGTTGAGTATACACAGGAGTATTTACCAGATATGTCGAATATACAGAGGAGAGTTTTCCTGACATGTTGAGTATACAGAGGAGTATTTACCTGACATGTTGAGTATACAGAGGAGTCTTTACCTGACATGTTGAGTATACAGGGGAGCATTTACCTGTCATGTTGAGTATACAGAGGAGTATTTACCTGTCATGTTGAGTTTACAGAGGAGTATTTACCTGTCATGTTGAGCATACAGAGTAGTATTTATCTGACATGTTGTGTATATGGAAGAGTATTTATCCGTCATGTTGAGTATACAGAGGAGTATTTACCTGACATGTTGAGTGTACAGAGGTGTATTTATCTGTCATGTTGAGTATACAGACAAGTATTACCTTGACATTTTGAGTATACAGATGAGTAGTTACCTGGCATGTCGAGTATACAGAGGAGTATTTACCTGTCATGTTGAGTATACAGAGGAGTATTTACCTGACATATAAGTATACAGTGGAGTAGTTACCTGACATGTCGACTTTACAGTGGAGTATTTACCTGACATGTTGAATATACAGAGGAGTATTTACTTGACATTTTGAGTATACAGAGGAGTATTTACCTGTCATGTTGAGTATACACATGAGTATTTACCAGATATGTCGAATATACAGAGGAGAGTTTTCCTGACATGTTGAGTATACAGAGGAGTATTTACCTGACATGTTGAGTATACAGAGGAGTCTTTACCTGACATGTTGAGTATACAGGGGAGCATTTACCTGTCATGTTGAGTATACAGAGGAGTATTTACCTGTCATGTTGAGTTTACAGAGGAGTATTTACCTGTCATGTTGAGCATACAGAGTAGTATTTATCTGACATGTTGGTGAGGGAGTATTTACCTGTCATGTTGAGCATACAGAGGAGTATTTGCCAGACATGTTGAGTATACAAAGGAGCATTTACCTGTCACGTTGAGTATACAGAGGGGTATTTACCTGTCATGTTGAGTGTACAGAGGAGTATTTACCTGTCATGTTGAGTATACAAGGGAGGATTACCAGTCATGTTGAGTGTACAGAGGAGTATTTACCTGGCATGTTGAGTATAAAGGGCAGTATTTACCTGACATGTTGAGTATACAAGGGAGGATTACCAGTCATGTTGAGTGTACAGAGGAGCATTTACCTGTCACGTTGATGATACAGAGGAGTATTTACCTGACATGTTGAGTATACAGGGGAGCATTTACCTGTCATTTTGAGTATACAGAGGAGTATTTACCTGTCATGTTGAGTCTACAAAGGAGTATTTATCTGTCATGTTGAGTATAAAGAGGAGTATTTACCTGAAGTGTTGAGCATACAGAGTATTATTTACCTGACATGTTGAGTATACAGAGGAGTATTTACCTGACGTGTTCAGTTTACAGAGGAGTATTTACCTGACATGTTGAGTATACAGAGGAGTATTTACCTGACATGTTGAGTATACAGAGGAGTATTTACCTGACATGTTGAGTATATACAAAGGAGTATTTACCTGACATGTTGAGTATACAGAGGAGTATTTACCTGACATGTTGGTGTATTTACCTGCCATGTTGAGTATACAGAGTAGTATTTACCTGACATGTTGAGTATACAGAGGAGTATTTACCTGACATGTTGAGTATACAGGGGAGTATTTACCTGTCATGTTGAGTATACAAGGGAGGATTACCAGTCATGTTGAGTGTACAGAGGAGTATTTACCTGGCATGTTGAGTATAAAGGGCAGTATTTACCTGACATGTTGAGTATGCAAGGGAGTATTTACCTCTCATGTTGAGTGTACAGAGGAGTATTTACCTGTCACGTTGAGTATACCGGGCAGTATTTACCTGTCATGTTGGGTATACAGGGGAGTATTTACCTGTCATGTTGAGTATACAGAATTGTATTTACCTGTCTTGTTGAGTATACAGGCGTATATTTACCTGTCATGTTGAGTATATAGAGGTGTATTTACCTGACATGTTGCGTATAGAGACGTGCTTTTACCTGTCATGCTGTGTATATAGATAAATATTTACCCGAGGTTTTCCCCCGCTTACCTTCCCCTCCACTGCTGCCCTTGCATCTAAAACCAGAAATACAGATATGAAGTGTTGAACTAGCAGCATGTTTGGACATAGTGTCTTATGTTCGACTTGGATAAACGTGTTGTTTATTGTGATTGATGATGTGCATGTTCATTCACTACAGATTAACGTTTTATATAAATATTGATACTGCCAATTTCCAATAGCATGCAAAAAACCGACAAAGTGACAAACGTGCATGTGTTTATCAGAAACAAATGTCAACAGTTAAGTGTACGTACATCTGACAAGCAGAAATATATACCGCCTCGCTTATTACGTGGAGTTTGTACGTGTAAGAAATACCTTTAAGTTGTCTAATATCCTTGTCCTGTTCCTCGATCACCTTGTCCTTTTCCTCGATCACCTTGTCCTTTTCCTCGATCACCTTGTCCTGTTCCTCGATCACCTTGTCCTTTTCCTCGATCACCTTGTGTAGGTTTTGTATCTGTAATCAAGAATCATGTCAAGGAACTGGTTCACTCATACAATGACACATCTTTTCAGATTCTAATGGTGTCAGTCAATGACTACTATGGACTTTAGTTTTCTAAGTTCTAATCAGCTACTAAATGTCCTTACATTTGTGTTTCAAACTTTTGTAAACTACAGGTTTTCTTTGCCAGTATTTCCGAAACCACTCAAGTCATTCATGCAGGATGTATAAGATGCATTTGGCAAATAACCAATATGATATGGTGAATAACGGATAAAACAGATTATATCGCCATTTCAGGCGACATGAGGTAATGACAGTCAAAAACTACAGTCACCTGGTACATATGTTTCTGATAGCGGCGAGTTATTCAATATGCTTAAGGCGAGGTATTTTGTGTAGTACTTGCCTGTCCTTGTAGTTCTTCTCTTTCTCTCCGGTCATCTGAAGATAATGAGCGTGTATTATCATTTGTCTTAGAGAGTAATATTTCTATGCTGTTCGTGAACCGCTTGAGAGAGCAGCACGAATTACACAATAGCTCAATTCAATGAAAATAAGTTAGATGGCTGCAGCCATTTAAAGCAAGGGGATAACCACAAAATAAAAGAATTAATAAATTAAGTTTTTACCGACCCGTGTATATTCGCCTGATTGAACGTTACGTGTTATTACTGTATTATTCATACCTTCAAATTGGCGTGTTTGTTTCGCTTGTTCGGCTTCAATGTTCTGCATCTGTAACAACATTAGTATTGTATTATATTTTGTATTCATTTGTCCAGTAACCTGTTACTTATGTTTAACATACAAACCTTACACACTGAACATGTGCTTAAAATAAGAACTATCTTTGACTTCTGGTAAATTACTTCAGTGATAAACTAGGAGTCTATCGTTACAATATGATATATTTGAAACTGGATCGCCGCGCTCAGCAATATACTAACTATATGACGGGGTTCTGTATATAATCAAGTCTGGACCAGACAATCCAATGATTAGCATTACACAAATGGGATACAATGACATGCATCAACGACGTCAGCGACCAGATGCCGTCAACTGCCTTATATGACAAGCATGGGTTGCTGAGGACCCAACTGTGTAAATTGGCACTTATCAGGGGGTACACGAACTCCATAGTCTACACTACCAGTTGTCCGACTTCCATTTTGTGACTCAGCGGGTTAGGCGGCTGACTTTGTGTGCTGGCAATTAGGTGCCTGAGGGGGTGGGTTCGAATCCCGGATGGGACTCACCAAAAGTACTAGAATCTGCACTTTACTGAGAAAGTGTAATGCTATATATAACGTGTGTTGCAGAAATTAAGTTAGGAATGTATTTCTGTTACAATTCACAGTGACCCTGTACAAGTGCTAGCATGTGTTATATAAATATACCATGGCCATTATATTTGTGTGTTCAGTACATATCGAGTATATGTCGATTTAGTGATTTCAAAACACAGAATTTATAAACATGCGGTGTTCATAAAATATGCAACTAACTTCCATATTAGGATATGATGAATGAGTGAGTGAGTAAAGTGGGACTCATGATCCATGAGTGAGTTGCTAAGGAGGGTAGAAAAACAATATTTGATGTTCTATACATCAGACGAGATGGGTTCCCACTTACATACATTCGAATGTAACTATTCTATAATCTATCCAACAAGTCTGCGAACAACAAGCCAAACCAAAATCTTTATAACAAGCTCAATCAGTGGGGAGCAAAATGTGCAAGAAAAACTAAAATGATGTCGGCCGAGTGACCATTAAAATAATCTGTTCCAATATTCGAACAGTAGGTACAAAAACATTTGCAAATTCAATCTTCTTAAAAAAGTACAGTAGAAAGTTTCAATTTTTGTTGCATCTAAATGTTATCTTTCTTAAAAGTATAAATAAAAGCTACCTTTTCAGCCATTTTTTTCTGATCATTCTTCCGATCTGAAAAAGACATGATTTATGGTTGTATTTAAATGGAATCTGTGTCTCTGCGATATTCCATTTTAAAAAAAATAGTTAACATTTTCAATGCTTAATTATGATCAGCTATTTCTCTGAATTAGTTGTGAGGAGTAATCCTGATATTACAAGCAAACATGTGTAACTAATTAGTTCACACACAATTACTTTAAGGACTTTCCACATTCAATGAAATAAACAAACCTGAAAGGTCTTTTCCCAATTTATGAACCTGTAAATAGAAAATGTGTAAAAAAGATCGTACATGCTTCCTCTTAATGTCAATTTGAAACATAATCTGCTCTACCCTGAAGTCAGACTTCTGGCAACTTGTTTCATAATTCTGGACTCGCCTCCGATGGACTTAATGGTCATGAGATGTTTATCTGACTTGTGTCCAAATCATTTCAAACATATTGTTGAAACTGTTTATCCAAACATGTAGAGGCCTAGTAGATATGAATCAGTCAGAAATCACATATTATTGAAATATGTTAAATATTCTTTATAAAGCCACGGCAAAGGCAGACACACGTCTTTGGACATGCACCTACATTTCATGTACGTTACAATTGGTACCTTGTGGTTATTTATATAAACTACCGGTATTAGACATTTAAATAAGTTTAGGAAAATACACAGAAACAATATAGCACAGTAGTGGAGGACTTGTTTTATAGCATAGCAATACTTTGAGAGCTCGACTGTGCATACTCACTGCCCAAATGTCAGGATTGTATATTGTTGTACGATTGATATACGAATCAATATGTACACCACACGTGGCTATAACACTGGTATAAATATTCACCTATAGAAGCCATAATATATACTTGATTGTCCGCCGATATGCCCGTTGTACGACGGTGAGAAATATAGTTTGGTTGCCTATTGGAGAATTGCTATGTTCACACTATCATTTCTCATCAGATCTTGAGTTCGGACGTGGCAAGACATCGCTAACATAATCGTATCCTATCTCTGCAGAGCGCATCGGTCGTGATGATCGTACCAGCACGTACCAGATCGTCCCAAATCGGGGACCCAGATCGTGATGATCGTGTCAGATCGCGACCTAATCGTGGACTCAATCGGGACTATTCTATCATAACGAATGTGATCGTATCTGAACGGGAGACCAGATCGTGACACTTTTAATCGTGACAATATCGCTTCCAACCGCAACAAATCATATCCAAGCGTATCGACTCGCATCATCTCATATCCAGACCTGAAATTTCAGAGAAGTTCCAGGATCGGCTACGAATGGCCAATCGTAACGGATCGCACGACAGTGTGAACCCAGCATACATTGCAAAATAGAATCATTATGTAGCTGATGCTGATAATGGGGGTGACATAGTACCTATCTGTCCCTCTGTTTTGATCACATTGCACTTCGATATTCTTTCTGATGTTTAAGTACTTTCTTTTCCAGGACTGCCTGTTAATCCTACTCTTCATCGTCTTATAAACAATTCAATTCACCAACTGCACACTTTAATAAAGACATTACGTGAGACAGTCATTGTGGAATATATATTCCATATCGGTACAGATCTGAACATTATACCATTATGTACTACTGGAATAAAATACTGCATTATTTGATGTTGTGCCATTTTTAATTAAGAAAGATAGTAACATGATTTGTGGTGTTTTCCTTGATTACTGTTTAACTGTTGACAGAACAATATCGAAATCTGTATGGTTTGACACTAGGCATCGTTACAAGTCCATCAAGAGATTTGGTGTCAAAAGTCAGTTCACAAATTCAGTTGACGCAGGCTTGACAACGACGAGACATAGACGACACTAAGCGATTGAAGAAAGTTTGGGGAACGCTGCTCAATATCTGAACCAACGCTTCTCCCAATGTATCTGACGTCAATGCATGGCTGATTCTGGGCTTGACGTAAACGTTGCTCCATTTTATCCCAAGCGTGCTCGATAGGGAACGGGCCCAGAGAAACAGCTGGACAGGGGAGTACCGGAGTGTTCTGCTGGCTTAGAAAATCTGTCACAACACGAGGGACATTTGGACGGGCATTATCTTGTTGAAGCGTGATGTTCTGTCTCCCAATACCATAACGCTAGCGCCACCAAACTGTCGACGTTGAAGAACGCACGCGTCAGCATACTGTCTGTACACCCTTGACCTTCCACCTGAGCAGATAGATAAAACCTGTACTCGACAGTGAACAAAATACCATCCCCATTTTGTCTCCTGTACCGTAGATGTTGTCTGCACCAGACAAGACGTGAATGTCGGTGACGTTGGAGCAAGACTGGACGTATTTCTGACTGTTGGGGCCGGATGTTGTGCTCTTGCTGATGTGAGATCACGCATAGACAGCCGGTCCGAGGCAAATCTCTCGTGTTCCCATTATGTTGACAGATCGTGTTTCGATGGACACCGAAATGTCTGGCCACATTTTGTGTCATGCCAGTCTCCAGCATACACCAACACGGAAACGCTGATTTTCTGTAGTGAGTGAGTGAGTTGAGTTTTACGCCGCACTCAGCAATATTTCACCTATATGGCGGCGGTCTGTAAATAATCGAGTCTGGACCAGACAATCCAGTGATCAACAGCATGAGCATCGGTCTGCGCAATTGGAAACCGATGACGTGTCAATCAAGTCAGCGAGCCTGACCACCCGATCCCGTTAGTCGCCTCTTACGACAAGCATAGTCGCCTTTTAAAGTAAGCATGGGTTGCTGCAGGCCTATTCTACCCCGGACCTTCACGGGCCTGATTTTCTGTAAGCCGTGGCATGACGTAATCAACGTGTTTTCCACAACATTCCGAAGCTAGAGAATAATCCAGAGTTCTTCAATTTTCAATATCAGGTGTGAACTTCGGGTGTCAAAAGTATGCCAAATCCCATCGTGTAAGGGGTTCTGCTACATGTATACTAAGCAGCAAAAGAAACGTCACTTTGGAATTTTCCTTCGTAGAAACGGATAACTGTAATATTTTGATTGTATGTGTTTGACAACATCTCCAACTTTTCCAACTTTACCTGAGCAAAGACATTCCTTCCCCAACTCAGAATGAAACCTAGGAAATGGTTTCAAAACGCAACCTGATCTCGGACATGGTACGATGTTCTCCATGTTTTTCATGCACCTCATGCTGCAGGTGCTGTTCAAAAGGACCAGCCCTATAAAATACACCCCAAACCTGGTTGAAACATTCACATTACAACGTCAGCAGGATGCCATGACTCAAGACAGCTCAGAGGAACCAGGCGCTAGGAAGACTCAAAGGTGGCCACACTACACAAGCCATTGCCAATCACTTCCAGGTCAACGTTCGGATCATCTACAGGCTGCAGCAACGTTTCCGGGCCACTAACACAACAAAAGATCACCCCCGTACTGGCAGACCAAGGGTGACCACAAGACGACAAAACCGCCATGTTGTGCGACAGCATGTACTGAATCCCTTCATGCAGGCATCCGAAACAGCACGCCAGACAGTGGGAACACACAGAAGACCAATCAGTACTGATACAGTACGCCGACGTCTTAACAGCGGGAACCTCCATTGTCGTAGACCTTACCGTGGACCTATCCTCACCCCTCGTCATCGGCGTGAACGTCTACAGTTAGCCCTACAACACCAAAAACTGGCGTTGGAGAACTGTTCTGTTCACAGATGAGAGTCGGCACTGTGTATCAACTGCAGATGGCAGAACAAGAATATGGCGACGACGAAGCCAGTGTTACTCAGACCAATGTGTTATGGAAAGATAATCATGGGGAGGTGCAAGCATCATGGTATGGGGTGGAATTGGCCTGAACCAGAGAGTGGGTCCTGTGGTGTTCCAGAACCTTGGTCCAGGGAGAGGAGGCGGCATCACAGCGGTGCGCTACATCGACCAAGCTCTCAGACCCAACGTCTTACCACATTTCGCACGTCACCGGAACAACATTTTCCAGCATGATAACGCCCGGGCCCATACTGCTAGAGCTACACGGGACTTCCTACAGCGGTGTCAACATTATGCAGTGGTCAGCCCTTAGTCCTGATTTAAACTCAATTGAACATCTTTTGAATAAAATTCAGAGACTGAATAATGTCATACCAAGGCCGAACACAACCGATTTATTGCGCCAGGCCTTTCTCAGAGTGTGGTTCAAGGTGCCAATGTCCTTCATCAATCGATTGATGCACTCCATGCATAGACGCTGTGCTGCAGTTATTGCCGCTCGTGGTGGTCACACTAGATACTGAAGTCAAGGGTCTGAATGGACTGCAAACTTTCACGTAATGTCTTGGAATTGTGTTGAGTTATTCATTGATGTGTCAAGATATTGTACACCAAAAATGTGTTTGATCTGCTTATTATGTCCATTTCTGTAATGATTTGATTACATTGCCTATCTCATTTTGAATTGTACTGACGTTTATTTTGCTGCTGAGTATATATTTAGGGTTACTTTTATTACTTTTATTATAACTTATATTTCATGCAATTTTATGTAATGCACAGTTATATTTTTTCGTGTGTATATATAGGGGTTCCTTCTTCTATTGAGATATAAAACTTACTACACAGATCCCTGGTGGAAACTGATAACACAGATAGTTAACGTCAAAGATACGGTATGCACATAAGGCATCAGAGTTGCATACAAGTACAGAGGTTTACATAGTCGGAAATCTATACATTTTAACAAAACATGTCTCAAGAAAAAGTACCGTTTGACACATAAGATGCCGGTTTCATATACTGGACAAAATAAGTTAGGGATGTTGGTATTTTTATGATTGATATTGATGTGTCAATGAATAAATACATCATTATTCATAATTTCAAAATTAACATATATCCCTAACTATTTTTGTCCAGTATATAAGACCATCATCTTTTAAACCATAAAGTGATTTACAGCTTATCTAACAGCCTTGCAAATACTCCACACATCCTGTGTAAAACAGTTCGAGGGAGCTTGTACACTATGCAGCATTAATATGAGCAGCAAGGCCTGTCTTTCCAACTCTACTTGGTGCTTCACATACTACAGCAACCAGTCACGTGACTACATACGTTATTTAATGGTGTATTATTCTTACCAATATGTACAGTTCAGCAATGCTCTCCCTTTCAGCTATAAAAAAAGTAAGAAGAACTTTAAGCTTTAATTTTAGCCAATAAATGTGAAATGAGACAAAATATTGTCCTCGTATATGGTATGTGCACTCTCATAGGATATCTTTGGTGGTGTTGGTTTGTTGTATAACGCTGCACTCAGCAATATTCCAGCTATTTGGCAGCGTTCTGTAAATAATCGAGTATCTAGACCAGACAACCCAGTAATCAACATCATGAGCATAGATCTACGCACATGGGAAACGATGACCACCTCATCCTGGTGGTCGCCTCTCATGCCACGCAAGGTTTGCTGAAGACCAATTCTTACCCGGAACTTATGTATTTCATGTCTATTTTGTTGGCAATCTATAGCCTGACTTTATATTGTATTTTGTTCTATAGTTTAAAAGATTTTAATTTTCATACTAGTTATATATCTATATCTGTGATATTCTTACTTTCATATGTGATATTCTAGTTGTTCCTTGACAGTTTGTTTTATAACTGATATATTTTTATGAATTTAGAACCTGGCTGAAATACTGCTAATATGACTTTATATTTTGACTCACTCACTCATGTCTATTTCATGCGACTATTTACATTGTCCATGTTTGATTACAGGTAAGTAACTTACCTTTCACATCAGTGTCATATTTTGTAAGATTCTGTATCAGGTCCCGCACCTGCAATTAAATCAAGGAAATATCCTAAAGGCAATTGTTTCTGAATCGTAGATCCTGAAAACATGAATAGAAAATACATAACACACTATATTTTCTCAAATGTTTCAAATGCTACAGAAGGATCAATCTCACTGCAATAGGATATCACTTATGCTTGCCAGATATTCTTGATCACTTGCACCAAGGAGGTTGGCACCCTTGACATTGATTGGTTGTATAGAAAGGTTCCTTGTGATCCTTGGTACTCTTCTGAACCTTTGTTTCGGTATTCTTCTTCAGTGACGTAACAATACATACATGTAACTGTGGATGTAAAGTACCTGGTTTTCCAGGCCCGGTATGGCATTCGCTTTGTCTGCAGATTAGAATGAAAGACATCTTTTCAATACACTTCATACTTTACTCTTGGGCCATCATAAGGGATAAATATGTCAAAGTAAAAACTGTTAAGGATCTTTATAATAATGTCAATTATCATTTTATTATCGAATTTTTAAAAGAAATAGAACTGATAGATGAATTTCGATTCATATGTTTTGTACATACATGCATTTCTACTATTGGTGATTTAATTCAGAACCTGAATTTGGGAGTAGCTGTACCATCGAAGGGGGTTGACGTAGCGTAAATATGTTGTCCTCCCGAGAGGGTACGTAAGACCCAAAACATTTCAAGTAAATTTAAGTCTACCAGGTTTTTAATAGTAGTATTTTTGTCATTTTAATGTATGGCTACATCTCTCGCCAATGGCTGAAGGAATGGTGTGAATCCAGCTAGGGTCCATGCAGGTAGCAAAGGCACTGTAAGTCCCCATGGTCCCTAGTATGGTGATCTACCTTCAGTTGTTGGCGATTACAAGCCCATTTTACATTGTATTGTCCAAAAATAATGTTCAACTTTTAAAGATATACGCTAGCTAGTTTTAAGTCAACCTGTGATAATCTAGTGGTTTTACTGTCCTTTGTTGACAGGGTTTTATATATTATCTGTATGTATTATGAATTTAGAACTAGTTTTAGTCACGATATGGCTGAAATATTGCCGATGTGACTTTAAATTTTAACTCACTTCACTCACTCTGCTCTTGGTTTGATCTTTAATGACTCTGTGAGTTGGAGGAAAGAAGGAAGCGCTATACACTTGAGCAAATGGTTGAAATAGAGTTGGGTGTAAAGTCTTTTCGGACGGGTATGTGCCCTCTTTGTTGGGACTCAAATCTGCGTACCCGAATGATGGAATATTAAACATGTGAAAATGAGTTCCACTGTTTATTACAGCGAGAAAAAGCTAGGAAAAGATGTTTCTGTCACTGTTCATTTTGGTCCACTAGTTTTGACTCAGCAAGTGACAACAGCCTCTCAGCACTTGGGAATAGACTCAGGTAGCTTTTGAAGAAAATGCCCTTATTTCCAGTCGAGCAGGGAAATGCTTTAGCAGCCTTATTTTTACAGTAATCCTCCCACTGATAAATCATACCACCTTATGTTCTCAGCAAAACCTTCAGTTATCAAAAAGGTATCTTTGTATTTGAAAAGAAATCTTGCAAGATAAACTGTATAATTATACAACTGCAGAAGCAGCACACTGTCACAGGTATTGCATATGCTGCACTTTGGGCCATGTGGCCTTAAATTCAAATATGCGTGTCACTTGTCATAGTGATAAACATTGTAAGAATAGCTGCCCCTGAGCATCCCGTGAAATACTGGGACAACTAATGACTGATAACCGATTATTCTTGGCCTGGACTATTTAGCATTCATCTTATCAAATGGTTATTCAACCTACCGTCAACTGTTTCTTTGAGTATTTTCAACCGTATTTGAGTTTCTTCAATCTGTAAATATAACACTGCCGCTCAGAGAAATCACAGTTGTATTACATCGTACGGTTACGTAATGCATTTAACCGGGAATCACTCCGTAAACAAACAATAAAGCAATGTGATTTAATTAACAATTGTTCCCTCAGTACTCTATTTGTACTTGTATAATCATGTTGTAAAAGGTATACTAAAAATAGCATGCTGGCATTCATTAATTACCTGTTTCTTTAGTCCAGGTATAACGTTTCTCTCCAACTCTGTATAAAATAACAAGTACTGCAGTCAGCTTATTAGTACAGGTTATTTTAGTGACTATGCAAATGTTTCATTCAAACATTTAAGAATACATTTAGATAACAAAACATAGAAACGGGTAAAGGATGGACTTGCATAATCATTATTCTAAATCTTTTTTTTACACAACTGACAAATTATCATGTACTGTGCTGCTCACCTGCTATTTCGTGTTTCTTGCATTTAACGTCTGACATCAGCTTACGTATCTGGAACCACAAAGTGGTCTGTCACTCAGAAATTTGGAATACACTGTGTGCAGGTAAGGTACAAACACGTTATCAGCACCTGCAGTCAAAGTAACAGTTATGAAATTCAAACGGCCGTTCTTAAGTTTTACATCTATATTTCATTTCAGTATTTTGCCCAGGTCACATACCCACTTTTGCCATGAAAGATTAGTTTAAGATGCCAGGCCGGACTGAAAATCGGCAAAATTTGAGGAAAACCCGACGGGGAGCTGGACGATTATCCATGGGCATCGGCTTTTTTTTTACCCTTTTGGCACATCGTAGATAAATTGGAAGTAAATAACTCAGAGTTATATTCTTACGGCGACCGGTGGGCCACACATCAGTAAGGGATCTGTGGCACATCTTACGGCAACCCACCGGTGACCCTACAGGCACCTGCCAGACCACCAGGGGAATCGGACGATGTTTTCAGTGTGTTGGGGTGGTATGGTCACCGGAGGATAACAGAAAGGTTTCCTGCCGGGAATAGATCAGTATTCGGATTGTTCCCGTTCTTAGACCGTGGGATTAAACTAAGTCGGAAGGTGACAACCATAGTGGTGGGCAAGCATCGAGCAGGCACCGAACGGGTTACATTCAGTCACCCTGATTTTTGACATGCCTGGTCCGGGGTATAAATGATGGTCTGAATGGGTTGAGCAGCATAGGTCATCAGGATGCCTGACCCACCACACGTGCTGAGATTGGCCCGGCTCCGGGGGATCCGTGTGGAGCATTCCGGAGCTCAGCATAGGCCGGCGACCTTCCCACAATTAGGTATGTGTGATCCTTGCATTTACAAAATAGTTGTACATGTGAAAGAGTAAGCTATTCCTGAAAGTAACATTTCGATGTTTCCTAAGAAAGTGCAAACGTGTATCTTAAACAAGGAATCCATCATGGAAATATACACATGGTAGTGACTACCAGCTTTGATAATGTCACCTTCAGTATATTTAGTGAGTGAGTGAGTGGGTTGACTTCAATGTCATCTTCAATTTATCTAATGAATGGGTGGGTGAGTTCACTTTAATACCATCTTCAGTGTATCAAGTGAGTGAGTGAGTGGGTGGGTTGACTTTAATGTCACCTTCAGTATATTTAGTGAGTGAGTGAGTTGACTTTAATGTCACCTTCAGTATATTTAGTGAGTGAGTGGGTTGACTTTAATGTCATCTTCAGTGTATTTAGTGAGTGAGTGGGTACGTGAGATTTTATTACTTGAATGTTAGCGTCAGTCTATCAAGTGAGGGAGTGTGTAGGCGATTTGTCCTTAATGTCATCTTCGGTCTTTAGTGTGTGGGTGGCTGGGCAATTGCCAGTTTCAGTTTATTTGGAGATCAACATTGCATTGATAATGTTTAGGAGATCAATTATGTCTCAACATTAACAGGAGTGGTCAGTTATGTCTCAACATTATGTCCTTGTTGAATTGTTTGTAGGATGTGTTTGGATGTTTTTGGTGAGGCTTCATGTACTTTAGTTTGAACGTTCAGGTCAGAATACCAAGATGTGAGAAGCACTTTACTGATGTGGCGCTGTGTTCTGATGATAAGTTGTCCCTGCTGCCAGTGCTTCCATCAGGATGACTCCTGGACACCTTGTGCTGCGGCTTTGCCCAGAAGAAGGAATTGGCGCTGCTCAGATTGTGGTGTTGAAACAGCTTG
This sequence comes from Haliotis rubra, assembly GCF_003918875.1. Taxonomy (NCBI): domain Eukaryota; kingdom Metazoa; phylum Mollusca; class Gastropoda; order Lepetellida; family Haliotidae; genus Haliotis; species Haliotis rubra. The sequence continues at coordinate 65,392 of NW_025765125.1, read as the reverse complement.
AGAAGAAGGTATTGGTGCTGCTCAGATTGTGGTGTTGGCACAGCTTGAGAAGAAGAAGGAATTGGTGCTGCTCAGATTGTGGTGTTGGCACAGCTTGAGAAGAAGAAGGAATTGGTGCTGCTCAGATTGTGGTGTTGGCACAGCTTGAGAAGAAGAAGGAATTGGTGCTGCTCAGATTGTGGTGTTGGCACAGCTTGAGAAGAAGAAGGAATTGGTGCTGCTCAGATTGTGGTGTTGGCACAGCTTGAGAAGAAGAAGGAATTGGCGCTGCTCAGATTGTAGTGTTGGCGCAGCTTGAGATGAAGAAGGAATTGGTGCTGCTCAGATTGTGGTGTTGGCACAGCTTGAGAAGAAGAAGGAATTGGCGCTGCTCAGATTGTGGTGTTGGTACAGCTTGAGAAGAAGAAGGAATTGGCGCTGCTCAGATTATGGTGTTGGTACAGCTTGAGAAGAAGAAGGAATTGGTGCTGCTCAGATTGTGGTGTTGGCACAGCTTGAGATGAAGAAGGAATTGGTGCTGCTCAGATTGTGGTGTTGGCACAGTTCGAGAAGAAGAAGGAATTGGTGCTGCTCAGATTGTGGTGTTGGCACAGCTTGAGATGAGGAAGGAATTGGTGCTGCTCAGATTGTAGTGTTGGCACAGCTTGAGAAGAAGAAGGAATTGGTGCTGCTCAGATTGTGGTGTTGGCACAGCTTGAGAGGAAGAAGGAATTGGTGCTGCTCAAATTGTGGTGTTGGCACAGCTTGAGAGGAAGAAGGAATTGGTGCTGCTCAGATTGTGGTGTTGGCACAGCTTGAGAGGAAGAAGGAATTGGTGCTGCTCAAATTGTGGTGTTGGCACAGCTTGAGAGGAAGAAGGAATTGGTGCTGCTCAGATTGTGGTGTCTGCACAGCTTGAGAAGAGGCTTTGCCCAGAGCAAGGAATTGGCGCTGATCAGATTGTGGTGTCTACACAGCTCAAGAAGAAGAAGGATTTGGTGAAGGAAGAAGGAATTGGTGCTGCTCAAATTGTGGTGTTGGCACAGCTTGAGAGGAAGAAGGAATTGGTGCTGCTTAGATGGTGGTGTTGGCACAGTTTGAGAAGAAGAAGGAATTGGTGCTGCTCAGATTGTGGTGTTGGCACAGCTTGAGATGAAGAAGGAATAGGTGCTGCACATTCCAACATCCACATGAACTGGCTTCATCTTCATTTCTTGCTGTCTAATTATTTATTTTCAGTAAAGTTAACTGCTGATCAGGGACATGATGAGCGAGCTGTCTAATGCGCCTGGCTAGGGATCCAGCGAGCTGAGCCTTAGCTGCCGGATCGAGCCAAACTATGACCGGGTATAACACTGCCGCTGTTACAGGTCATTGGCTCCCTCCCTCGGCAAGCCTTCTGCGTTCTGCTGTTTATTTTGTTGACAGTTACATAGACAGATTCTTTCATACAAATGTATAAAATCGGTGATTTACAATGTGATTAGGTTGTCTGACAAAACATCCACTTGCACAGTTTGAGATCGATTGGGTCATTGGATGAAGAGATATTTACAAAAAAACACATTCACATGCATTTCATGCCAAACTATAATGGTCCTAACAGCGGTTGGAGTGTTGTGTCACATGTACCAAACTCAGCTTTTACCAAACCATCTATGGTACAGCGTTGGTTTCTTGGTTGGTTTGTTGTTTAACGCAGTTTGTAAATAATCGAGTCTAGACCAGACAATCCGTCGATCTACACAATGGGGATACGATGACATGTGTCAACCCAGTCAGCGAGCCTGACCACCCGATCCCGTTAGTCGCCTCTTACGACAGGCATGGGTTAATGAAGATCAATTCTAACACGGATCTTCACGGGTTGATTTATAGTGAGTTCGTAATGAGTTTTTCTTTAGGAAGAGGAACCAGCCAAGGCTGACGAGACCTTTGTCCAAAAATCTGACTTGGTGATAAAAGAAAGCCACTTGTCCATAACGCCACCGTTGCTTTAAAGGTCATGGTCAAGTTACAGTGTTATAAAAATTTGACTTCACAATTTAAAAAAAATGCAAACAACTGTCAGCAAGAAAATCTAATGAAACTTAAAAGTAAATTGCAAAGATGGCTATTTACATGATGTTTCACAGCTGCTGTGTTTATCCGTGATGATCTGAACCGCCTTGTTTGTATGTCTACACTGGTTCTGCTAAATCTAGATGTGCTTAAGACAACTTCGCATATTCTGTATACATTGTACATTTGTCTGGTAAAATGATATTTACCTTCCTCTCGATGTTTTGTATATCCTCACGTTTATCTGAAAATATAACATATTCCGTCAGTAAGTTTCTCTATATGCAACGCTTCAGTGCAGATACTTACGAGAGCCACGTTTGTTATGATAAAAACTGTATACCGTATGTTTGTTTTCGGAGGTTTTCTACTTCTTCTTCCAGTTTGTTTATCTGAAATTCAGGACATAAATAATAGTTAACAATACACCATCGGTACCTTCAGCAACTTTCAGTTTGTTTAGGTAAGGGTAACATTAGGATAATCAGTATGAAAATGCATTATACGTGGATCATCGTCACTTATCAAATTGTAAATGGTCCGCAGTGTGCTGGGGCAAGTTTGTCACTTCATCTTTCTTGTTTAATGGTTTCTTTCAACCCATCTTATTCCATAGGCCTGTAGTACATAAAACATACTCCATAGTCACCCCGAGCAGTAACATCTAAGTTTTTTCAAATAATATTTTGCCTGTGTCATGTTGCATAGAATATAAAAATTGATCAATTCTGCAGAAGTAAACTGTTTGTACTTGTTCGTAATGGTGTAAATTTGATAACGTTTGGATATCTATAAAAATGATTTGGTAAATATTTTCTTCTAGGGTCTGAGAACAGCGGACAAACAATAAGGAAATGGTACTCATCCTCTACAGTATTTAAATCACATAGTTGGCATAGTCTCTCTTGTCGATTAATATCAGTATAGCGTCCAGTTTCTATAAATAAATCATGAGATGAACATCGAAAACGTGATAGTAAAACTCGGAACTCGGAACTCGGAACCGCTTTACTGTTATTTAGAGAGGTACCAGTCCAAACGTCTTCACTTCAAAATGTTTGTAATAAAAACATTTGATTCATAACGTCAGTGATTCAAACAATGTCTGCACATGAATATCCTTAGGTCTTTGAGCCAGTGACATGATAACATTAGGGTAGCAGCTAACTTTTTGGTCATACCATGCGTTTGGTCCTACCATGCGTTTGGTCATACCATGCGTTTGGTCATACCATGCGTTTTGTTGTGTAGCTACTACACCGTTTGAATTAACGTGAAGCAAACATCAGCTGACCATTGGGCCATCCGATAAACGGTATCGCTTGTTCTCACACGTGTCCGACTTGAACCGGGATGGTATAATGCATATATACTGAGTCAAAAAAGAAACTTCACATTCTTTCTTCAGGGCACTATAAAAGAACAAGAGATGGTAAGATGGTTAAATTGTTATTATTTCATTCCTGAGATCGGTGTGATGTACTCGATTCACTGACAGTGCCATGATCAGTTCCGTTAGGCTACACCGCCGTTCCAAGACATGGGTATACAGAATGTCAAGTCACAAGAATAAAAATGCGAAATTTCTTAGTTCAATATCGTGTATGGCCGCCCCGCGCGCATTCACCACTGCCAAACACCGTCTCCTCATCGACTGCCTGATGCTTGTGAATACGTGGTTGGGCATTCTGCGCCATTGCTCTTGCAAGGCAGCGCCAAGTTCCTGCAAATTCTGAAGTTGGTTCCTGAGACCACGAAGCCTTCTCCCAGTTGCAACCCAAACGTGCTCTATTGGATTAAGGTCAGGGGACCTCGATGGCCAGTCCATGACGTTGATTCCAGAGGTTTGAAGGAAATTTCGTGTCAACATCACGGTATGCGGCCGAGCATTATCAATCTGGAACTGTAGACCTGGGCCATGAGCCGCCATGATAGGAACGAGTTCAGGGGTGAGCACCTGATCTCGATAAGCTGCAGCTGTGAGGTTTCCACGGATGACCAGAAGTCGGGAACGGTTGTTCCCACAGAAAGCACCCCCTCACCATGCAACTTCCGCCCCCGAATCTGTCGACTTCCTGTACACAACATTGGGCATACCGTTCATGACGTCGTCTCCAGACTCTATGCCTGCCGTCCGCGAATCTGAGGGTAAACCTGGATTCATCGCTAAAGACGACTCGATTCCAGTCTCTCTGGGTCCATCGGAGGTGACGTTGCGCCCACAACAGACGTTGACGTTGATGAAACGGCGTCAATATTGGCCCACAATATGGATGTCGAGAATGGACATTGGCAGCCCGCAAGATTTCGAATGGTCTGTGAGGACAGTCGACCTCTAAACATCTCAGCCCTGGTTCGTGTAGCCGGCAGAAATCTGTCACATATGTGACGTAGGACGATTTGACAGTCTTCTGCTCGTGACGTCACACGTGGACGACCCGACCTTGGGCAATCAGAAGTGGTGCCAGTTTGTTGTAGACGACCTCGCAAGTCATACACAGTACGACGGCTGCATCCCATTGCTCTTGCGACGTCAATAACTGATCTTCCCGCTTGCAACATGCCAACGGCAAGTTCACGTTGCACATTTGACAATCGTGGCATTTCAAGTACCGTTAGAACTGTGGTTTAAAAGTGTTTTTTCAATTCTTGTGGCCATTGCAAACACGTGCATATGAAGAAAACTTCGATGCGAAGATCACGCGATCGACTGCACGTGCAACACCTGATTTGGCACTAACGTCATTTGCACGACGAATGGATGGGTTTGAGGTGGGTTTTGCTAACATTTTTCTAGAGTCGAAAGTTAGGGATCCCATTTCGGATACATAGATGTATCATCAGAGAAAAATTATTCATTATTTTTCAGATTACATTTTGTGAAGTTTCTTTTTTGACTCAGTATATTTCCCTAGATCTATGTTCAATAGGAGATAGTAAAGAACTGAAATGTGCTTGTTGACGGTACTCTGCACTGAATCTTAAATCAGACATATTTTCCATTTCTCATTATTTGCCTTGTAGTTACTAAAATCTCATGGAAAGAAATGTACAAAAACTGTCATGAGATTGTAAGCATGAAACGTAACAGTAGTATAAGGGCCTTTATAGGGTCAAAATCTATTTTTAGAATAGGCCCCTGGTAACAGGCTATTTTTAGATGATGAGTCATGTCAACACCTGCTGTTTCTATTTTTAGAAGAGTCTATATTTAGACCATGACTCATGTTGGACATGGGTTTTCCCACAACCTATTTTTTAGACTCTGGTATATAAGCCCCACCAAACAGCTTCATGTCATACTCAGTCTCTGAAGTCACTAGTGGATATACATTCAAGTGATTTCACACATTGTGGATATACCAGTGTATTTCTCATTGGATTATACTGTGTGCACTGGATTACTAATCAACCTTGGATTATACTGTCTACAGGGTTTATATTTTCATCAGCCTCTCAACTACACATCTCTGGAGTAATTAAACATTGTGTATATTTCTCACTGGATTACAAAACATCTTATACAATAGAGTCACTACACATTATACTACCAGTGTATTTCTCTTTAATCTCAAAGCGAGCGCCCATTATCGCAGTATCAATTCCCGTCTGACTAACTATAACTATTAAAAATGTGAAATTCAAATGCATACAACGTCCTACCTTCAGTCCTTACATTGTAACACAGAATACATCGTAACACAGATTAAGATTTACATCATCATCAGATTGAACGAGTGTTGGTGATAAAGTGTACATGAAGTCAACTCACCTCTGTTCATCATATCCATTGTTGAGGCAAACAGTGGTGGTAAATCTAGATGTTTAGAGGGGTTGGAACAAGTAACCCATTCATGTGAAGAAACAGATTGATTCATACTGTACTCCAACAATGAATGACTCATTTTGCCCACCCGTAAGTCCGACCTACAGCCATTCAAAGCTATGTTTACGGGAAGGGAATCCCCTCTCCCAACCAAGCATGAAGATTAAGAAAACAAGCGTATAATGGAGTGAAAAATAAAATAACTTCAAATACATGTTACCGAGTGTCCATGTTAATACTTTCTTTTAATTTGCCACAGCCTCCGAGTGAGGTGTGCCATGTTCATTCTGCCATAACATTGCCTCTCCCCTACGTTCAATGAACCGAGAAGCATGACGGCCTTCACGCCCATTGAAGAAACCAGGTCATAGATCGCGTCCCCGCCGCCATTTTGAAACAAAATGATAAATATATAGATTTAAACAAATAACAAAGTCCTAGCCATGCCCGCCGATGAAAAACTGAGTATAATGTTGAAACTCATCGCGAAATCACTCACAGCATGCTTCTCACCAAAATATCCCATGAAGAACGAGTCACCATGAACTTACTTTAAAAATCCCACATAATCATATGAATAAATACAGCCCACACAGAATACAACCTATAGAAAATTGATTACACATGACTCACATATGCCATGAGCCTACTTTAAAACTCACACACAATCACATGAATAAACACAGCCCGATACACACACAGGATACGATCGATAGAAAGTTGACATGACTCCCATATGCCATGAATCTTTAAATCCCAACACAATAAACACAGTCCAATCATAATCAGAACCTTTCCCTAGATTCATCGTTTTTCTAAACTACAGCTTACATAAAACCAATGTTAGTGTGTAGATGTACTCGCATTGTTAACATGTGTACTCACGATACTGTCGTCAACAACATTATTCACACAATACGTTTTATACGCAAAAATACTCACAAATTAGAATAGAGAATGATCCATCACATAAATTCCACACCTACTGTGCTGTTTTAAACGGTCATGAAACCGCCAGAATACCTAAACACGCACAGCACAACATGCCGGCTGCACATGGCAGTGAACAAAGAGCATTCAAGATTGGCGCCAACAGCCCCTACCTAAAACCGGTTCTGTCAAACTGGATCGCAAACGGGTCTATCAAACCGGTTCGCAAACGGTTCTGACTCAAATTGGCTACATGTCCAAACCGGCTACATGTCCAAACCGGCTTACAACACTAGTGACCTTTTGTAATAGCTTATGTATTTATAAACCGTTTATATATATATGTATATATATAAATATATTCATTACAGATCATTAAAATTGTTGTTGTATTCAATACAATGAACTGTAACAGTTGTTATCTTCAATACCATGAACTGAAACAGTTGTTATCTTGTATTCAATCAACAAGAATGACGATTAAACTGAAACTTGTATGTCTGATAATAGTATGAGGAGGTTAAACATTTTCGTGGATTCAGTGAAATAGGGTTGAAATTGGTATTATAAAACCAAGAATTGTACAACAGTTGTTTTATGTCAATCCTACAGCAATACATTCAGTGAGTTTAGTACACTCTCATCAGCTCTATGGCGGTGGTCTGTACACAATTGCCCAGACAATCCAGTGATCAACAGCATGAGCGTCATTCTACACCATGTGCCATGTGTCAACCAGCGAGCCTGACCACTCGATCCCTTAGTCGCCTCTTATGACAAGCATGGGTTACTGAAGGGTAACCCAGAGGTACAATACATTAAGAAACAAGAGATATACAGATTTCATTGTTTATTAGCTCCGTTTCAAATGAGTAGACATTAGGATAGGAGCTCTCCCAAATGCCTACTTTACATCTGTTGTCTTATTACCCTTCAGCATCATCCACCTGTCCTTCACTCTCTTCATCAGATGTTATGTCTTCATCTTCGGTCATGCCTTCGACCCAAGACTTATATTGGTACAATTTTGAAATCACTTCATGATACATATTATTTGTGTCTTTTACTCGTTTCAGTATTCCTTGTGTCTTTGGACCATCCTGCATATGGTACAGATAAGTAATAAATCGGGCATACGTCTCTTTAAACGTGCTCCAGATCAATTTGTTCAGTTTGGCTTGAATCATGTCTTCGCTTTAAACCTCTTTTTATGTACAGCTGTCGTTTCTCATCCAAAAAGTCTTTATTCAGCTCACGCGTACGTGAATACATTTGTCTTATACCTTGCTCTTCGAGATCAACCATCTTATTTTTCCTGTTGTGTGTGACATCGCTTAGTGATTCAACATCATCGTCCTCATTTTCCATTTCAGGACATTGTTTATCGTGTAAATGTCTTTGTAAGTTATGGTTAGTGCTAAACACTTGACCACAATAGTCACAATCCACCAGAGGACGTGGTCTCTTCACAGGTGAGAAGTTGTTGTCTTCCTCCCACTGCCTTTTCACTTGGGGTATCCCAGGAGGACCCACTGAAGACTTTTCGGGACACCAGTTTCTTCTGTGTTTTTGCAAATCTTGCACATCTTGAAACACGAGTCCACAGGCATCACAAGTTGGCATGGTTGAGAGGTTTTCTTCACACGTCTCGCTCACGCTGAACATCTAACTCGGACTGATTTGTCCTGGCTTGGAGGTGTCCTTTTAAACTGAATGCATTGGGACAAAGTCGTCTATGGGGAGGTGTTTGGGGTTTTAGATCAACCAACAAGTAGCCATAAGGCTTCTGGGTAGCCCTTTGAAACGGCTCCATGAAATGGTCTCATGTTACCTGGATACATTTGCCTCGCCAAAGTCATGATGGGTTGTTGATCGATAGGGTTGTTGAACAGAAGCAGATAATGACAGTTTCTTCGTTGTGTGGGATCCTTACTGAAATACAAATTCTGGTTCAAGGCGATCACTGAGAGATTACGATGATGACTTCCTTCCGTAAAACAGATCTGTAATCGTGGATCTTTGCTGGCAGTCGACATTAAGTCATCGAGGATAACCACGTTCACCACACAGGGGTCCAGAAATGCATCCTTTTCGAGATCAGAAGGAATGCCTTGATGAAATTCCACATAGGGATAAACATGGGTTTGAATGGCATTATACAAGGGCTGCCATCGTTTGTAGAGCCATATAATACGTTCAGGATAAGGTTTAATGTTCATCCTTTCTAGAATCTGTTTCACTAAGTAGGTTTTCCCACAGGAGGTTGGCCCTGAGACGATCATGGTGAAGGGGTGAATCAGTCTACATTCTTCCAATGACTGGGTAATACTTTCTGATGAATGTGGTTGTTGCTGCTGCTGCTGCTGCTGCTGCTGCTGCTGGTGCTGACGGTGGAGGAGGAGGAGGAGGAGGAGAGGGTGGTGACGGCTGCTGCTGCTGCTGCTGCTGCTGCTGCTGCTGCTGCTGCTGCTTGATATCTTTTGGATGTTTTGTTCGAATATGACGGGACAAGTCATGAGCCCAAACATATTGTTTGGAGCATATGGGACAGGGATGCATAATGATGTTCACACGTCAACAGTCCTACTACAAATGATACATTTAGCCTTTCGTCTCTATTTAAAAATATGTTTTCATTCGCTTTGTGTTTTCCGTATTGATGGCACTTTCCCTTTCTCTCTTCAACCTGGCTTTAGCTTGTTCAACCACTTGTTGAGTAGGGGTAACGAAATTAATCTTTAGGTTGCTCTGTGGTTTCTGGTTTTGTTTGTCTTTCTTCCACTCTGGATCATACAGTTCCAAATATCGATCGATCGACAGACAACATGGCAGATTTTCTCCTCCACGTGTTATAGAATGATAAGGGTCTCCTTTCCTTCAGCCCTGAGCATGTAATATCGTGTCCATTTTTCAGCATCCGGTGCGAAGAGTTTGTATCGTGGATTATTCATGATGAAAATGGGAGCGCCTGAGGTGATGCGTCACTGTCACTGGTCCACGGCTAAATGAAGCTAGATAGCCCTTGTGGCCTGTTATATAGATATCTTCATTGACCTTGGTATAGCTTTCAACATCGCTGCCAGGATGGTTCGGATGCACTACTATGACAAACTAAACCGGGTGTACCAAACATACTAACCCAATGCTCTGTCAAACAACCAGGCATTTTGAATGGCCTCATCTCTAAGTGCATTGACAAACTGTGGTTTCAAAAGAAATGCTACGATTGGCATGTTACTGGCAAAAGCCTCTTCCACCTACTGTCTGTCGTCCACAGGGGTGAACTAATCTTCGTAACACCACTAGATAGTTATTTCTATCATTTTTCCTCAGGAAACGGCGCTTTCATATCGAGTTACTGGTAATCTTCCCTTTAATAACCTATTGATAATACCATTGATGGCAAGAATCTGTTCTCTGTTCATTTCTAAGATGTCTTGTCGAATCTCCTCAATGTCTTGAAACATTAGCATGAACCTTAAAAATTCGTAATGCTTCAACACGTACCTAGCCATACTATTTCAAGCAAACAAACTCTTATCGCGTTGGGATCTCAGTGAGATTAGTATTGAGTCAACCTCTATTTATACTATACATAGACAACCAAGGCAGACATACTCTTAACATTGATTTATTTCCAATAGTCACACATTTGACATCACACTCTTGGTTGCAAATCCACATGACTACCCCAACGGGTCACCTCTTTCCGAGGTACTCCCACCAGGGCCAAATACGGACAATCTGGAGACCATTTTTCATGTTCGGCACAGGGATCATCATCTACTTCCCAGTTCTTGAGAATGAGACCACATTGAAAACACTTGCAAACGTCCCCTCTGATTAAGTACACAAATCCTGCTTGAGCCATGTGACCAGGACTCTGTTTCATCTGCACTGGCCAGTCTTTAAACGAATCGAGTCTTTTCTGGAATGAAGTCCATTCAGTCTTGATTGCACAGCAATCGAGTGTCTTGTCGAATGGGTAATGTCCACACACATCCATGATATCCCAGACCAATGGCAACACGTCCGCACAGTACAGCGTCTAAACCAAGAATGGCTTTAAACCCAGTAACTGTAGTCACTAGGGTTGCAAAAGGAACACTGGTAGTATAATGTGTAATCACTAGGTGTAGTGTCTGAAACTGTGTATGAAGACTGTTCGGGGGACTTTATATTATTCTAAAAATAGACACACCAGGTGTTCACATGAGTCATGGTCTAAATATAGATTTTGACCCTATAAAGCCCCATAGCTAAAAATAGATTTTGACCCTATAAAGGCCCCTATACTACTCGTAACGTCGTTAACAAACTTTGGATTATTGAACTTTGTTCCCTTCTGACAGATCATGGACATGTATATGTGCAATACAATGAGCATACTGTATAAAATACAATGCATCCCAGAGGTATTATACGTCCCCCGTCTGTGTGAACAGGCATAACCTCTATAATGTCACACAGAATTTGGTGTATATGACTTACCTTCGACCCCAGACTGTTAACACTCTCTATTCTATCTGTTGGTAAGAAAAACATTTTAAAATAGTTATCAACTTCTTGAATGTTTCATATAATATGCTAACACAGTTTTACAATGTAGCATATCTTAAAACAACTTATGCATCACCGATCTTTTTATATGATGTTGGTATGGATAACAACCCTACATTTAAACATACAACTGACGACCTTGACAATGTTACTTTTTAATCGCCCAAGGTCTCCATCACTGCAGCTCCTATTTTTCCTGCAATGCCTCAAAACACGTGGCTGAACAGTTTTCCAATAACTTAATTAACGTTTTTAGAAAAGTGGAATAGTTCCTGTATTCTTTAAAAATCAGACTGTTCCTGTGGTCCCATAGGCGCTTGTATACGACCTAAGTCTTCAGGCAGACATCCACGCTTCACGTCCATAACCAACTCAGATGGAACAGAAGCTTAAGTACACGTATAATATGGATATCTTCTGATGGACACCTACCTTGTTTTTCCTTCTCCTTTACCGAGAGTACACAGCGCAAACGAAGGAGCTAAAAAGAAAACCACACGAATGATTATTTCAGATCATTGTAATGGATTTAACATTTGATATATTTGGGATTACCCTTTCCCAGCAAAGTACAGATTCTAGTACTTTTGACTGGTTGAGTCCCATCCGGACACCCTCAGAGTCAGACACCTAATCGCCAGCACACAAAGTCAGCCATCTAACCCGATCAGCCAGCACAGTTTCCACATCGGGACTCAACCAAACAAAAAGCACTAAAGTACTTTACGGGGAAAGTGTAATCCAAAATATAACATATGTTACATTTCATTACAGAGCGGCAGTATCGAATGTGACCACTGCGTTGACTCATGATAGCCAGCGGCGGAGCTTTAAAGTTATCAGATATTGTTTGGTTTGGTTTGTTGTTTAACGTCGCACTCCGCAATATTCCAGTTATATTGGCCGCGGGCTAAATATAGTCGAGTCTTGACCAGACAATCCAGTGATCAACATCATGACCACCGATCTACGCAACTGGGATACGATGACACGTGTCTAGCCAGTCAGCGAGCCTGACCACCCAATCCCGTTAGTCGCCTCTTACGACAAGCATGGGTTACTGAAAGTTCATTCTAACCAGGATATTATAGACATCTGATGACATAGAAAAAACTATAGAACGTAACCCATACGTCTGCGAAAGATTTTCCCAACTGAGCTAGCGTTGTCGGCCGTTTACAACAGTGTAACGTGTGGGGTATTATGCCTCTACAACATGGCAATGTATTTGTACAAAGGTAAAGATCTTGATGACGTCCCGACAGCGGTCAATATTGAAAGTCCATCATGTCCATCCACTTTCTATGTATATATTTCTTTACCTATGTATTTATGTATTCTCATGTACCACCGTTGGTTTGTTGAGAAATAAACTTCTCTGTCTGTCTGTCTGTCTGTCTGTCTGTCTGTCTGTCTGTCTGTCTGTCTGTCTGTCTGCCACTAACGCACCATTAGTTGCCTTGTGATGTCAACCTATACAGATTATACACACGCCTGACATTACTTTTCACTTGAGAAGAAGACCAACAGTTGTGTGAAGATCACCCAGGATACTCATCATGGGCCTATTTTTCAAACTTGACCACTGTTGAGTACTACCACCACCTTGCTTTTATATCACACCTTCACTGATGTCTCTACACTGTTGCCTGTCAAATTCCGGATTGACTTCATAACTCTACATGGACAAACACCTGAATACCTCTCTAGTCTTCTCTGTGAGTACATCCCAACCCGACCATTACGATCCGAGAATCACCAGCTACTTATCGTTCCTAAAGTTCGACTCTCATCCCATAGGAAAAGATCATTCCAAACACTTAGCCGGCAGTCCTGGAACAACCTGCCCACTCACATCATGAACGTTGAATGTTTGAACTCAGATCATTAAAAACCCTCTTTTTCCATCTTGCCTATTATTAGACTTCCTATGTTTAGTTTTGAACATTAAGGTGTTCGGTAAGATAAATACGTTGTTCACTGGTCCCTCGGGTCCATGGGTTGATGTACCCTCGATGTTCGTTATGTTCCTCTCGCGCTTCGGGCTCAGGGAACATAAACAAACATCGAGGGTACATCAATCCATGGCCCCCTCGTGACCAGTGAACACTTATATTAGTATTAGTTATAAGTACAATATATATTAATATGTATAGTATATATAGTGTTAGTATTAGTTATAAGTAGGGGCGGTGGGGTAGCCTAGTGGTTAAAGCGTTGGCTCGTCACGCCGAAGGCCCGGGTTCGATTCCCCACATGGGCACAATGTGTTAAGCCCATTTCTGGTGTCCCCGCCCTGATATTGCTGGAATATTGCTAAAAAGCGGCGTAAAACTAAACTCAGTCAGTCAGTATAAGTACATGGTATATATAGTATGTATAATATCAGTATTAGTAATTAGTTATTACTTATTAGTATTGATATCGGCATTTGCAATATGTTTGCATTACGGGTGCGACACAACACCTTCAAAAATTTTACCTTGGTTTTGCTTGGGTCAGCCACTACCCTATCATTCCCTTTGTTTGAGCCAGGGCAAATGTTCTGGTTGAGTGGCTGACCCTATTATTCTTTTTAGATTGCACGCTTTTTAACCCTCACTTGCACCTCAGTCACCGCACTGACAGCATGTTCAACATTTGAAATATTTCTCTACTGCCAAGGTATGCTTATCTAGTTAAATACATAATCATATATGCATATATCTTTTTGTAAATAAAATTACAAAAACATTATATTATGTATGTTAAAAAAGGTAAGGTGTACATTGTGAGAGATTTAGTAAATTGCAAAATCTCCTAGACAGGCAGCTATTTGAATATGTTTATGAAGCTTTTATCATGTATGTGATGTGTATGCATGTGTATTTATGGTAGTATTAGAATGTATTTGTTTGTTTTTTTTGTTTTTATTATTTTATTCCACTTCTTTTGTTGTACAGCAAATCATACATGTCATACAATACATAATATGTCATTTAACATATGCTTCATTGAAAACAGACTGTTTATGGCAGCACGAGCAATGCCATCTATCGATAAGCAGTTTCATCAAAAGAGTAACTTGATAAAATGGTTCAAACAACCTGCTTACGGCAACTGGACCAATGCTATACATCGAGTTTCAACAAAAGGAGTAATTAAATACAGTGGTTCAAACATACCACTTATGGCAGCTGGACCAATGTCATACTTCGATAGACAAAGTTTCATTGAAAAGGGTAATTGAATAGAGTGGTAAAGAAACATACTGCGTATGGTAACTGGACCATACATCGAGAAACAAGGTTTCATCGAAAAGGGTAATTGAATAGAGTGGTTAAGAGACAAACTACGTATGGCAACTGGACCATACATCAATAAACAAAGTTTCATTGATAATAGTAATTGAATAAAGTTGTTCAAAACATACCACTTATAGCAGATGGACCAATTTCATACATCGATAAACAAAGTTTCATCGAAAAAGGGTAATTGAATATAGTGGTTCAAACAAACAACTTATGGCAACTGGACCAAAATTTAACAAGTTTGTTGTAATGACAGTTAGAGTAAGCTATGGCTTTTGTTATGTTATAATAATTCGTTAGCTCCCTCAGGTTTGAAGCAAAGGCAAGTTTTCCTCGATTAAGATAAACTTTGAAAATTGTGTTTTTTATTACGAGACAGATTACGTTTAAAGGGACATTTCTTAGAAGGAAAGCCCAACAGAATTGTTTCTTTAGTAAACTGTATATTGATTTCCGCCTTGCTGTTCACCCAGTTTTGGACTTCAATCCAGATTGAGTTCACAATTTCACAATTTCACAAAACATGACAAATATCTGCTATGAACTTATTACAAGTTGTACAGACAGGAGAGTTCAGGTATCCAATCTTAAACAAATATTTTCCAACTGGAAGGATTCGGTTAATAATTTTATATTGAAACCACCGTAATTGAACACTATCAGTTGATCGAAATGGAATTTCATTAATATTCCTCCATTCCATATCTGTATATTGTTTTACTATATCTTTCTCCCATTGTTGACTGGCTGAAGTCTTCTGGAACTTGGATCCTAATAACACATTATAGTAGTATTTTGAGCCCTTTTGGGTATTCAGGAGCAAACGAATATTAAATGGTAATAATTGTGCTGTTAATGGTGTAATATCGTCATAATCAAGCTCGTTTAAATATTTATTCAAAGCGTTTTTTTACCCTGTAAAATGTTAAATAATTGAAGGAAATATTGTACTTATTTCTTAAATCTAGGTATGAACGAGTTTGACCATCCTGGTCTATCAAATCATTGATATATTTTACTCCGGCTTCCTCCCATTGTTTAATAAATATGCATTTTGTATCAATCTTAACATTATCATTATATCATATATACCGTGAGTACGCATCTTTTCGTGTTTTCTTATGCTTATTCACGAATGGAGCCCAGGATGATAAAACATATCTCCTGTAGGGGTTTCTTATGTTGTTAATGATATTATCTCTTATATGGATCGCATCCGTCTCTAGAATATTACATGGAATACTATTTGATTCGTAAAGAAATAATTGATGTATTGTGTTCGAGAAGGTAAATCGTCTAAGACATGAAATCTTTTGAGAAGCAATTACATCCCTTACAAATGGAGTATTGAACCCCCCGTCCGGAATATTGCATATTACCCTGTTCCTTTTAATCTGATCGGGTTTTTCCTTCCAAATATATCGAAAGCAATTTGCTTGGAAATTTTGTATTACATTTTCTGGTGGTGTAGGAACAGTAGAAAATAAGAGATTAAGTTTTGGTAACAATAAGGATTTTAGCATTGTGTTACGTCCAAACGGCGTTAACGTTCTACATTTCCACATTTTCATTGAATTTTAAATTTCTTTAAATTTTTCGTTGTAATTAGCATCTACCATATTTTCAAGATCAATGTCAAATTTGATACCCAGTAACTTAAATGTTTCAGTCCAGTCCATTCTACAGTTCTTCAATAGTTTCATTCGGCTACGTTTTTTTGAACCAATCCAAATCAACTTTGTTTTATCAATGTTAATTTTTAAACCAGAGAAACGTGCAAAAACGGTTAATGTGTTCACGACTGCTTGCAAGCACCTTTCAGTACCATCTTACATTAAGGAAGTATCATCTGCGAACTGCGCTAATAAATGTTCAATAGATCCAATCTTTAATCCTCTGATAGATTTATTGCTTTTAAGTAATTTGGTTAATATTTCAGTGCATACTATGAAAATATATGGAGAGATTGGCTCTCCTTGGCGACAACCTAGACTTAGTTTGAAAAAGGGGCTAGCAAACCCATTTACTAATACACAAGATTCAGAATTATTATACAGCAGTTTTATCCATTTTCGAATGGAAGGGCCGAAATCTAAAAAAGCGAAAATCGCCAGTCTAAAGAATCGAAAGCCTTTTCGAAATCAATAAGCATTAACAAGCCTGGAATCTGATACGTATCCACACATTCCATAACGTCATACACTTGTCTTGTAACCTCTCCCATATATCTACCCTTTATGAAGCCTTTTTGTTCCTCACTGATAAATCACCTTAACTTTTTAGGTTTGCCTTCTTTTGGAATACAAGTGATGATACCCTGCACTTGTGTATCTGATAGAGCTCCGTTTCTGTAAGCATAATTTAGCGATTTTATAAGATACACATTTAAATCCCGCCAAAAGAAGAATTTGAAGAATTCTGCAGTGAAACCATCAGGGCCGGGGCTTTTTTTCATTTTTCATACGCTCCAAAGCATTAAGAACTTCACCTTATGTTAATTCACCTTCTAATGTTTCTGCCAATTCATCACTAACTTTCTTGTGGCTATTCGGAAATAAATCTTCGAGATCTATTTGAAAAAATTCCTTTACACAGTAGAGATTTTGATAAAACGTTTTAGTCTCAATTAAAATGTCTGAAATATTAGAGATTATTTCTCCGGATTTTGTTTCAAGTTCATGTATGTATGTCAAGAATGTATTTTATTGTGTGCTATGCCAGATCTGTACATTTGTGCTATATTCTGATTTGAAAATAATGTCCACATGCCAAAGGAGATTACGTAAAGAAGTTAGTATTTAAATCATTTCCATAGATGTAGATAAGGTATTTGAAGCTACTCTAGCCTTGGCCATGTAGTCATGGGAGATAATGTGGCCTACAGGCCATACTCCTGGTATGTTATTATGTAAATATATACAATTAGGTGCACCTGTGGATGACGCTTTACACGCAGTAAGATGTGTGCAGATTTGATATCTTCTATATCTGGACAACTGTAAATCAGGTTGTTCTATTTTAATTGACAGCATTGTGTAGTAATGCCAGTAATATGTTCATGTGCATTGATACTGCAGTACAACCAGAAATTATTGAGAATGTAAAGATTGAATTTTTATATTTTTGTTTCACTCATTACTCACGTAAATGTGAATATTAGCAGAACATAACTCCAGACTCAAAGACAGGTGAACACAGTTACTATCTTGTAAAGTCACCATGGGCAGCAATGCAGGCTTCAACGCGGCAGGGCATACTACTGATCAAAGACGTTAGAAAGTCGTGGTCCATGCTGTCCCAATACCGGACCACCTCTTCTTTCATTTGTCAGATTATTCTCATTGACACTTTCTTTCATAAGCCCCCAAACGTGTTCTATTGGATTCAGGGCTACAGCTTGGCCAATCTAATAATGTCATATTTGGGTCCAAAACCAGGCCTGTGAATGCTTTGAATGATGTTTGGGTCGTTGTCCTGCTGGAAAATCCAAATATTTCCATAGAACACGTGAGCAGATGGAAGTTAATGTCCCTCGAGAATATCTGAGTACCGCTCACTGTTCATATTCCCTTCAAATACACAGAGGGGCGTTGCAACTAACACAGATATACCACCCCACACGTTACATTTCAGACTGTACTTTGGGCGCTGATACAAAGGTGTTTCAGTTTGTTTGGTCCAGAATTTCAGTGTATTAGGAAACAACCCATTGCATGCAGCTCAGTTCTAATTGTCTCCATACAGACAGCCACAGTTCCTCTATCAATCATATCCAGCCTTAAGTTTTCTAAACTCCTTCGTTTGCTTTTAGAAACTAGAACACAAGCCGCCTCCTGTCACCGACAGTCAATTTTCTGGACCTACCTGCGCCTCCCTGGTGCTCAATGCCATATCCATTTGCAATATTTTCTCAAAACACGATAAACAGTCGACAAAGGGGTGCCTGTTCTACTTGAAATCACTTTAGCTGATCTGATGTCCTTGTTATAATACTCTAAAATCAACTTCCTCTTCTCTGAATCATACATACTGAGGATCACTGAAATTGTCGTCTGCTAGCAAGTAGATAACTCTTCACAAACTAATGAAAAAGGATTAACGGAGTTGTCTCTCTTGAATGAGATCAAGGTTGTTTTTACTAGAAATTCAATTAAACATATTCCTAAAATTCTCACTAATTTCCGGTCATATTATATCCATACCTTCTTCATTATATATAGCATATGATGCAAGTGTTATGCATATTTTGGTTTGCATGACAAACGAATTATTATGTTCTCGTTTTATTTATTATCTTATTGAATGTTATTGTATTAAAAAAATCCTGGTGTAAATAATATAACTGGGGGAAACCCGATCTGATGCAGGTCCTAGAGGACGCAGCGACATCCTGCATCTCAGACAACTGAACTACACCTGCCCATACCACAGTGCTGTTTGGGGCTTGGAGAAGGTATCCGATCAACTTCGTGTAGAATTGAGGTTTTGCTATAGAAAAGGATGGCGAGGAGGGATTTTGATTGATCCTTGATTTCACCATGATTTCAGATGAGAAAATGCATCTACTTACTTCCTTTTCCACACATTCCTTGTCGTCTGTAAACAAATAAAACCAAAGTTCAGAGCTTCTCCCACTTACGCCCTTTGTGGATACTGTAAATTCTATCATTGATGTGTGTGGCTTCGGTACTATGTTGCCATTCTAGTTTGTCATTGAATTGCCAATAAATGTATAAAAAGGTTTGACAAGATAACACCAACCTTAACTGTTTGATCCCCCAGTGTATACCTGAGTACACTGTGCTACTCTTACAACATCATGTTGAAGTTAGTGTGGTGAAACTCATTGTTTATCTTAACTGAATCATAACACTACGATGTGTCAACAAAGTCTGCACAAGACAGTACAGATATTGACTTGACCTGCTTTGGTGTTGCATGATTTGCCGATTCCATCTGAATATCTGTTGTGTTTTTCACTGTCTAGAATATACAAGGGACAATTACGCAGCGTTTGAAAACTTGTTAAGTTTTAGGATGTTCTTTCCCTCTGTACACAACACCCCAATGGGTGTCTGAAGGTGTCGAAATCAAAGGCATCGTTTGTCAACAAGTACAAATACATGTATTACCTTGCGCGTTATATGTGTTGCCAACTCCACCATGAACAATTCCTGCAACGTTAACCCTCTCTGTGTGTCCTTCCGTTTTTGGTGTAACCTGGATATTCTGGGTACTGGGTTGAGGAGGGTTGCTGTTCTTATTACCCATGGTTGTGGTGGTCGGTCGAGGTCTGCCCGCACTATCTAGAACAAGATGTGTAAATGTATGATTGATTCCATGATTAAATCATGAATGCCACAATGGACTGACACATTGTACAGATGCTGACATTACATTTATTCAGATCTTCCACTGAGCCACTGTTATTGCCATGTTATAGATCTAGTTTGCCCCTGTGGTATTTGTGATAGATAACAACCTGCCCCTATGTCAAGACATACCCCTAGTGCTACTTGATGCAAGTTAACATGTCAGTCCCGTGCTCTGTACGCAATACAATATGCTTGCTCATATTCATACGCCCTTGTCTTGTATATGCCCTGTACTTCTGCCCAAACAGGAATGTGTTCAGTCTGGACATGGAACAAATATGTATATTCAACAGTTGAAGTTACATCGTGATGATATTCTCCTGTACAAACACAAGTGTGTTTAGTCTCGACGTTTACCTTAACCACGTGTTAACACTTGCAGTTACGTGGATGACCGATAATATTTTTTTCCTGTCTCACAAAGGCAAGGACTTATCACTTGTATTCCGAAAGGAAGTAAGCCAAAACAATTTATAAAAAAATGGCGTCCAATATCACTATTATCTTTATTCTTCAATGGCAATTTCTCAACGAATTACATCCGTTTCGGGCACATTGATAAACGAAGATCAAAAGGGCTCCATGTCTGGAAGATGTATAGGCGATATCACGTGACAGATCTATGACTTGACTGAATATACTGACTCATACATATAACAGTATTTGGGCCGGACTTCTGCTATTAATAGATTTTGAAAAGACAGGGGTCCGTTTCACAAAGCCCTCTTACCGGTACGACCTCGTAAAGCAGGTCGTAGACCACCTCTTATTTTTTTACCCCGTTTCACAAGACCTCTTATATCTACACTGTGTCGTAAACAGCCCAAAATGTAGGACCCCGATTGACCTGTCGTAAATGCTTTAGGAGGTCTTAAACACTACAAAGATGGCGTCAAGGAGTATGGCACTGCTGGTGATTAAAACACGCTAACAAAGAACACCTGAGAGATTTTGAGACAGGTCGAACGACACTCTGGATGATGTTGACATGATGTCGAGATACAGATTTCCTAGGCATGTTGTTTTCTAAATGTGCAGAAAGTTAGAGCCCCAACTGAACAAACCTACAAGGCGTTCACATGCTATTCCGACTTCCTTGCAAGTGTTGTGTACACTGAGGTATTTGGTAAAAGGGGCTTTCCTCAGTGAAATCGTGGATCTCCCATGGAGTATCCAGAGATATTGTGTCAAGAATACTCCGAGACGCCACTAGTGCTATGGCCGAGTCTCTGCACTTGATTAAAACCCCCTGGGTTAATTTTGGAGAATGAATTAAGAACTGGATAAAGGTTTTCTATAAGAATATCAAAATCAAGTGTACTTGTAATTGGTTTTGGTTCAAATAGTTTTGAAATATACAGGGATGGTCGTCAAGGTGACCCACTATCACCACACCTTTATATACTTTTAGTTGAGATTCTCTCAATAATGATACGTTTTAATGCAGAAATAAAAGGAATTCATGTAGGCAATGTAGAATATCTATTAAATCAGTTCGCTGATGAGTGATGACTTTCAAAGTAAATGCTTCCGATTTATATGGGGGAAACAAACCCGATAAAGTCAAACGTGACCAAGTGATAAGCACTGTTAAGACAATTTCATAATAACCACACCGAATGGTGTTTTTTTTCTCCAAAAATCCACCTAAACTGGGTTCTGCATCTAGTTTTGAATATAATGACACGGTTACCACGAACAGAAGCTCCCTTCTCGCAAAGATGAAATTGAACTTGCCAACAGGTTTGCATCTTCCTCCAGTGACAAAATCTGGTGTGAGTGAGTGAGTTTACGTTCGGCGGTATGTCAGTCATATCGTGACTAAAACAATTTCTAAATACAGGATAAATGCAGAGTTGAATTATAAAAAAAATCTGTCAACGAAGGACAATAAAAACCACTAGCAGATTATAGTCGTTCTTATTATGAATGATAGTGTTTTGGACAAAAGCTGCCTTTGCTGAAGCTGGCGAGGAATTCAGTTCATTACGAGCTTGTTTATACAGCTGCCAATGCAATTCAAGTTTGCTTTTCCTCCAGATTTTTCCGCTCTACGACAATGAGTTTTCATTGCCCTGACATCATCATTGTACCACTGAGTATTTGGCCTAACACAGCCATTCTCAGTTAAAATGTACAATTGCCAGTGGAAACTCGCGGGAAAAAAATGTTTCATGTTCGGTAAATTGCATTACTTTTCATAAAGTACAAGCATTAGAGAACCTGTTACTAAATATTCAACACTCAGGCACAGACAATTACCATGTAACAGCTCTTTATACTACTGTACCCTGATGTTACAATGAAATTTACGTGACGACACCCAAGCCACAATGACCAGCTGCCTTTCAAATAAGATAGACAGTTTCAGATGTCATCTATGTGGAAAAGCAATATGAACATCCGGGCATGTACCTGACCTTGAACATTAGACACATAGACCCTGATCAAAATACGACTGTCAGGTAAATTACCAGTCAACAATTGCAACTTTAAATATAAATGGGCATAGGTGATACTATCATAAGCAAGGACCAAAGCAGAGGTTTCGAAGAACATTTGACGTATATGAACGTATAAAACACAGAAACTTGTACATGAATAAAAGCAGGTAGCTTAAAATCACTGGTCCGTGTGTTGTACTGGACACACCATTCTCATCAGACTTTTTAGTCACTACAGGCTCCCATGGAACAACTTCTGCAGTCGCTTCATTCTGGGTCATAGTAGCTAGAATGCCTTTTACATTTTCTCCATATTTTCTGATATTTCTTTTTGTTTCTTTCCCTACGGTTAATTTTTCTTTTTCAGCTCTAAACAGTGTACTGGTCTGCTTATAATACTTTTAACACGTTCCAATTCTTTCCTATTCCATTTGTCTCCCAATGCTAATTTTCCCGTTCTCTGTATTCTCTTTCTTTCTCTGCTTGAGAATTAGCTATAATATCTGTAATAGATGACCACAATTCAAGCAATAATGTATAGATTCCATCATTTAACATAAAGCCACTTTCCGAACAATCCCAAATAAAGTAATGTAATTTACGTTAACAGTTAATATAAGACTTCATAAATGCTTTATTATGAATCGCATGCAATAACATCACTACTTTGAAGAGTATCCCCATATGCCATTTGTTTAAGGATAAAACATGCATGTTTTAAAGTATTATCATCATTGTGTGCAGTTTCACAAGTATCATATAAGGAACTACATCAACAAATAATCAAACACTGAAATTAGTTCTGTTTACATCTTTAAATTTAAATCCCCACGATCCAATCACAGGTTTACTGCTATATCACTTGATAGGAAACCATATGTTTCAATATTCAGCTTACTTTATACACCTGTGCTTTATACAGAAAAGATTAATGTAGAGGCAATGAAAAGTAATTTACGACACAATCCCTGTAATTTACTTTACAGGGCCATGCATGGACGACAAAGAATGGTTTTCATAAATCATGTCTGAATTATGAAAGTATTTAAACTGATTAATCAATATATTATCGTAATGTTGCAAAAATGAAACTCGGAATCATTATACAGCATGTGTCAAGACAGTACAGTCATCCTTATCATTGAAAAACACTTATTCTACTTCAGGATGAATCAGGAAACTCCAGTTCATCAAGTTCACATTCGAATGACGTGCTGAAATGACCACTGCTTCCAACGTGTGATTGCATAGGGTATTTGTGGTGCACTTTTTCACTTACAAGGAATTTCTGAACATCTACTTAACGTAAATTACAAAACGTAAATTACATCCTTATATTAAATGTCCAGGATGAGGGCCACATTACTCCGTTTTGGTGATTTAATGTTTGGAAACATACACGGTTATGCTATCCATGTAAATGGATTAGGGCCAGCATCGATTCCTATGAGACTTATTTTACTGTGACCGTCACGTATGATTACATCCTTAAAAAATCGTTCCAATAACAGAAGATAAAATGGATTAGTTCGTTCTACTAATTTTCCTTGTTCATCAGTTGGCATTTGTTTGAAAGCAATATTGTGTTCGGCATAGAATACAACCCACTTTACTTGTCAAACTTGTTTATATGTAGTAAATGTTATGTACATCAGTTACCATAACGTAAATTACGTTACTTCTACCGACAAAATTAAAACCTCATTCTTGATTTTTATGTTCTTAAATATACAAGCACACTTTGAAATTTCATTATTCTGGTTTATTAAGTTGACTTGTAAGTAATTAGTGTTATCTAGAAGAGAATCATTCTCGGCAATATGCTTTGCCGGCAGCAAGAAAATCATAACCAACTGTAAAGGAACAGTCAGTTTCAAATATTTTCGCAAATGTTTGTGACTATTGTAGTTTACCAAAAATTTCTATTACATCTGACTATTGAATACTGTCGATTCCATAGGAAAAACGGTTTCACGGTATGGATAGCGGGGCCTGTAACCAGTCCGACAGCATTTGTACAACTTAACTGAGAATGCCTGAACAACAAAAGTTCTTTTTTCCTTAGGTCCATGTTTGTCAAGTTTGTTGGTAAGACACCCTGTCACCTTGGCTTCTTCCTAATAGGCTGGCCTTCACTGTTGTCATGGTAATCCCACTCATCTCATTTTGTTATCTTAAGCTCATCATGTCATTTAGCTCATCATGTCATTTAGGTCATCATGTCATTTAGGTCATCATGTCAGTTAGCTCATCATGTCATTTAGCTCATCATGTCATTTAGGTCATCATGTCAGTTAGCTCATCATGTCATTTAGCTCATCATGTCATTCAGCTCATCATGTCATTTAGCTCATCATGTCATTCAGCTCATCATGTCATTTAGCTCATCGTGTCATTCAGCTCATCGTGTCATTTAGCTCATCATGTCATTTAGGTCATCATGTCATTTAGCTCATCATGTCATTTAGCTCATCATGTCATTCAGCTCATCATGTCATTTAGCTCATCATGTCATTTAGCTCATCATGTCATTTAGCTCATCGTGTCATTTAGCTCATCGTGTCATTCAGCTCATCATGTCATTTAGCTCATCATGTCATTTAGCTCATCATGTCATTTAGCTCATCGTGTCATTTAGCTCATCGTGTCATTCAGCTCATCATGTCATTCAGCTCATCATGTCATTTAGCTCATCATGTCATTTAGCTCATCATGTCATTTAGCTCATCATGTCATTCAGCTCATCATGTCGCTTTCTTTGATGCTTTGTTCTTTCTCACCTTTTTTATTGTTACCGCATTATCTTATCATGTATATAAACTGGTGTACCCCATCATTTCCCATATGCTTGAAAGGGGTATAAGAACCTATACCGAAACGTCGCTATTGTTAACATAAAGAAGTTGCTCATCCATAAAATTCTGTCAGCTCTATACCAGCAACTTCTAGAATGCCACTCAAACAAATTGTTGTTAAGAGAAGTTTCAAGTCGTGAGACTTTTTTTCAACTTAACCTTCAGTGCAGTGATCAATGTTAGTCGTTATGTCAATAGAGAACTAAAAAACATCAAGGTTCCTGTTTTCCCTATGGCACCCATGAAGGGCCACCTCCTCGTGGTGGGTGCTGGGTCACGCCAAGCGCCCTTCAACCCCCCGTTGTGGACCCGGGGGATATTAGGTCCACCAACCCGTTTGCCGTGGGTTGCGCCCCTGTGTCGGTGGAGGACGGGATTCTGGTGGTTGAGGGCAAGGGCTCCAGGAACAGCGTTCCTTTGCCCAACACACCACTTCGACCCTTACTTCACCTAGACGGGTGGTTGAACTGGCCCGGTTCAACCAATCGGCTGGTCACGTCATGCCCTGCGCATGGAAACATTCATTTTGAAATTGTGCAATTTCAACTCTATTGTGACTGATTACAATGAATGTCATCATAAAATGTTCTATTGAAATTTGCCTAGAGTCCTATGCCAGAAGGCGGTGGCTCATGGGCCAATCTGGCAATAAAGACCTCTGAATTCTGTGTTTCTCCAGAAAGGTGTTAAGGGCGAACCAGTCTGACATTTATTCTGTTAGATTCGACAGCTATTCAAGTATTTATTTGCTGGAATATAACATCCCTGTAACCCTGGTGGAGCATGCTGGTTTCCGCTGTACCACCGTCCTTGTTGACACTCCATGGTGGGTGGGGAGCAGGGATGTTGAACACTTTTCCTACATTATGGCTCTTTCTCTTCCATCTGGTTCATCTAAACATAAACGTAGATATGTAGAATCTACATCGTCGGATGAAGGATCTTCTCACACTGTTGAATCGTGGCCGAGGTTTATTGTTATCTCCTCTGAAGACGATACGCCGTTACAACTTAACCCCTTTGCAATCTCCAAGGGCATTCATGGTGTCTGTGGGGAAGTGAAGGACGTTACACGGCTTCGAAATGGCTCACTGTTAGTGGAATGTACCCGTAAGCAACAATCTGTCAATTTGTTGAAACTCAAACACTTTGTGAATAGACCCGTTGTTGTGTCAGTGCACAGAACGTTGAATTCCTGTAGAGGTATAGTCAGAGACAGGGCCCGTTGCCTTTCTGATATGAACGAGGATGACATCGTCAATGAACTAAAAAACCAGGGCGTAACCGCAGTAAAGCGTTTTTCGAAAAAGAAGGATGATGGCACAATTGTCCAGTTGAATACGTACTTGTTTACGTTCTCACTTTCCGCACTACCAAAAAGTATAAAAGCTGGGTACTTTAACATCGGAGTTGAGGTGTATGTTCCAACTCCGCTCCGATGTTTCAAATGCCAAAAGTTTGATCATGGGGCCAGGTTCTGCTGTAACACCACTGTATGTTCCCGTTGTGGTGGTGCACATGAACTCTCTGAGTGCACTAATAGCATCAAGTGTGCTAACTGCAGCGGAGAACACTTGGCCTCATCAAAATCATGCCCCTTCTACGAACGCGAGACTAACATCCAACGGATAAAGCATACTAACAATATTTCTTATGCTGAAGCTAAAAAGCAGGTAACTATTTCAACCAAATCAACCATTTCATATTCCAGTGTAGTTTCTTCCCATGTCACTACTTTCAGACCTCCCATGACATCAAAGTCGTGTCAAACGTCAATATCCTGGGTTAATGAACAGTTAACAATAGATGAGGCAATTCAGACCTCTCAAATGGGCATCGCTAGTGTTTCGACATCGGCATCCCAGACGGAGACTGTCACATCACTGCCTTCAGCAGATCTTGCGTCCGAACCAGAATGTGCCATAAATTCATCACAGCCAAATAAATCATCAAAAAATGAGAAAAAGGAAAAGAAAAAATCGAGAGGAAGGACTAGGGCCCTCCAACATTTGGAGGTGCCTTCCTCTCAGTCGTCCCCTGTAAAGGTTCAAAATCAATTTGAACCTTTGGAGATGGAGGTCAATCCCTCTTTCCCGGTCCCTGGGAGTAGACCTCACTCCAATCCACGTTCTCCAATTGATCCTCCATGATTGGCTCAAATAACATTGTACAGTGGAATTGTAGAGGACTAAGAACTAATTTTAATGATTTACAACTACTAATACAAGATTTCACACCATCGGCATTTTGTTTACAGGAGACGTACCTAAAAAACACAGATCAATTTGATATCCGGCAGTATACTTCATATAACTTCTTTTCTCCTCCGGGACTCCGATCTACTGGAGGCTCTTCAAATTTGGTGCGACAGGGTGTTATACATAGCCCTGTTCCCCTAAATACAACACTTCAGGCTGTTGCCGTCAGGTTGACTTTACACATTGCCTTTACATTATGCTCCCTTTATGTGCCGCCATCTTCCACTCTTCACCAAACTGATCTTCAGGCTCTTTATGACCAGCTCCCCAAACCGTGTATCATTATGGGTGACTTGAACGGTCATAATCCTCTTTGGGGTAGTTCTGATACAAACAGAAATGGGACAGTACTAGAAGATTTTCTTTCAAACAACGATCTGTGTATATTTAATGATAATTCGAAGACATACCTACATCCTGGCACAGGCACATATTCTTCTCTTGATTTATCACTCACTCACACAGATCTGTTGAATGAATTTGAATGGTCAGTCCATAACGACCTGTGTTGCAGCGACCATTTTCCAACCATTCTTAAAACAATAACTCCTGCTGATGTTGCTCCATCATCAAGATGGAACTTCAACAAAGCAAACTGGCCTTTGTTTGAATTACTCTGTATTGACAAACTAAATCCTGCTCGTTTTATTGATGCTCTTGAATCAGTGCAATTATTCTCTGATGAACTACGCAAAATAGCTGATGAGTGTATTCCTAGGTCCTCTACAAATCCACATATACGTAAACCATGGTTTAATAATGACTGCAAACAGGCTAGAAAGGCACGGAAAAAAGCTGAACACTATTTCCGTCGCCACCCAATGGTGCATAATTTAGATAAATTTAAAATTTTAAACGCTAGAGCACGTCGAACATTTAAGCAAAATAAGCGCCAGTCTTGGCAAAATTACGTTTCGAAACTAAATTCACGGACGCCGATGTCCAAGGTATGGAACATGATCCAGAGAATTAAAGGTAAGGGTACCAAATCAAGCATTAATCATCTCAAAACTGGGGACGAATTGTTAACAGATAAATCTGACATCGCAAATAAACTGGGTGAAACACTTGCAAAGCATTCTTCCTCGTCAAACTATGTTCCTAAATTTCAAAAATACAAACAATTGCAAGAAAAGAAGCAAATCAATTTTCATTCAGATAATGGGGAAGACTATAATGAAATCTTTTCTATCCACGAGCTTCATACTGCTCTTGACCAAGCTCACAATACTGCAACAGGAGCTGATAACATTCATTATCAACTCTTGAAACACTTACCTGAATCCTGTTTAGAAACACTATTAAATATTTTTGATGACATTTGGACATCTTGTCAATTTCCTTCATCTTGGCGTGATGCCATTGTTGTACCCATACCTAAACCTGGACGTGATCATACAGATCCCTCAAATTATAGGCCCATTTCCTTGACTAGTTGCGTTTGCAAAACCACGGAGCGCATGGTCAATAACAGATTAACTTGGTACAAATGAATTACAATATAAACAAGAGCATAATCAATTAAAAAGTACATATAATACATATAAATCCTTATTTACAGATGGGTCCAAGGACAGTGGCGCAGTGGCATGTGCCACTGTCATTGGATCCAGAACAATATCTTCTCGAATACCAGATAACAGCTCTATATTTACAGCAGAAGCAAAAGCCATCTTAACAGCTCTCGAATATATTCAAAGGCATCCTAAACATAAACAATATATAATCTTTTCTGACTCTCTATCTTGCCTTCAGGCGATTAAAAATCTGTCTTGCAAACATCCACTTTTAATTGAAATAATTGAATTATATAATGATCTTGCTACTGGCCAATGCGACATCGTCTTTTGTTGGTTACCCAGCCACGTTGGCATTTCTGGGAACACAATGGCCGATCTTGCTGCCAAGGCAGCACTCAACAAATCTGTGACACCACTTCTTATTCCATACTCTGATTACAAAGATGCTATTCGATCTTATATCCGTGATCTGATGCAAAAGAAGTGGGACACCCAAGTCGGTATAAATAAATTACATGCAATAAAACCAACTATCGGTTACACCTACTTGGGCTGTCAGTCCAGATTTGAAGAGGTCATCATACGACGATGTCGTATTGGTCACACCAGATATACTCATGAATATCTGTTAAAAGGTGAGGATCCTCCGTTTTGTATCCCTTGTGATGAAGAATCATGGTCAAGCATGTCTTGCTTGACTGTGTTGAATATTCCATCACAAGGGATATCTATTTCCAATCACGAACTATGAAGGATCTTTTTAGTAATATAAGTTCTCATTTAATTATTGCATTAGATTTGTTGACCGATTTGTAAATAGATACATATTTTATTATTGGTAATTTAAATTAGTAACTGAGATTGTAAGTGGCTGTATCCTCAAAGGGGGTTGAAGTATTGTAAAATTATTGTCCTAGTGAGAGGGTACGTAAGTCCCAAAACATTTAGTCAATTTAAGTGTACCTGCATTTTAATCGTAGAATAAGTGTGTTTTTAATTTATGGCTAGATTTCTCTTCTGTCGCCAATGGCTGAAGGGATGGTGTAAATCCAACTAGGGTCCATGCAGATAGCAAAAGTAATGTAAGTCCCCATGGTTCCTAGTATGGTGATCTACCTTCAGTTGTTCGCGATCTATAGCCCGTTTTTATATTGTATTGTCTTCGTAAATAAAATAGTTTTACATGCTCATACTAGTTTTAGACTCCATCTGTGATACTCTAGTTATTTTACAGTCCTTCGCTGACTGATTCTTTAGCAACTTTAATTTATTATTTATATAAAACATTTCTCGTCACGATATGGCTGAAATATTGCCGATGTGACGTTAAATAATAACTCACTCACTTACTCACTCACTGTTTTCCCTATAGGTGACAGATCTAAGAAGATGTTCAGGTTAACAGGTGTTGAGCGGACAGTTTATAGTTAAGTGATCAGAGATAAACCTGTTAGTTACATCAATGACTTGGAGGAACGTGTCAAGGTCACGGGTTATGATGAGGTCCAGAGTATGAGCACATCTGTGAGTGGGTTCTGATTGTACAAGGAAAGGAACTCTTTGAAATGCTGTGCTTGGCAGTTGGAATACACATCAACGCGAATTACAAGATGACCTTGATCTGTCATCCAAAACATCAGAGAACTCGTTGAGGAAGTCATCAAATGTAACCTTATGATGTCTTGATATTGGAGGTCGATAAATACATATCATCCGCTGCACAAAGTCATTCTTCAGATTGAAAGTTGAAATCATAAAATCGAAGGTTTTCCTAGATTTGAGACAGCTTCTAAAAAGTACTCACACTTCCTCCAGTCCCGACGAGTCTCCTAGCCTGAGAGATGTCATACCCTCCAGGGAGAATTTCAGTCAATACAGACTGATCACCATCTTCGAGCCATATCTCTTTCAGCACAAAAATATCATAATCGTGTTCAGGTATTTGGTCATGCAA
The DNA here is from genome assembly GCF_003918875.1 of Haliotis rubra. Lineage (NCBI taxonomy): Eukaryota > Metazoa > Mollusca > Gastropoda > Lepetellida > Haliotidae > Haliotis > Haliotis rubra. The sequence continues at coordinate 34,340 of NW_025765125.1, read as the reverse complement.
AGTAAGTGACTTGTTTCGGACAGATTGGGCATCAAGGGCGAGGTTAAAGGTTGATGGGCTTATTTCTATTACAGATTTCTTTGGCAATGCGTTTACCTCCTCTTGGTCCACGCTTGGAACAACGCACACTGGCACTGGAATATAGTAAATAAATAATTTATTCTAATCTTTTTGTAAGTGACTTGTTGTAAGGAAAGCAAAACATGCTGGATTGTTTTTATCTAGCAGAGACAGGCAAGCTGACTTACCGCGTCAGTTTTCTCCTCCGATATCCGGGTGGGTTACAAGGACGCCTAACTCACACAGGTCAAGTGTACAATGGCGAAGACAAAGTCAGTAAAACACGGACAAAGTTTACCTTGTCACACAACAGCAACACACTGCTGGATACTGAACGAAGTTAGACGGGTGTTAGACGAAGTTAGACGGGTGTTAGACGAAGTTAGACGGGTGTTAGACGAAGTTAGACGGGTGACAGACGAAGTTAGACGGGTGATAGACGGAGTTAGACGGGTGACAGGCGAAGTTAGACGGGTGTTGGTATGCATAGAGACAGTGGTGTGGAGAGCCGGTCCTCCAACACGACGCTACACTGCAACAGCCTTCCGCTTCCTCGAGTAACGCTCAATGTGCATTCGGCAACATTCGCCCCCTTTCATAAAGAATTTAAACAAGAAAGACTGTGCGCAAGCCGACCTCGAGCCATGTTTAGATCAAGTGGTTCATCACGTGCAGTGAGTCCAGACACGGTACAGCAACACAACACAGTAACTCGGTGTGTACACAAATCTAAGGAATCCAAGTCTTTGAAAGGTGTTTAGAAGTGATATTTCTTTATCTGGACAAACACAAGAGCAAATGCACATAATACCCAGTACTCTCCAGATTTGTGGAGGGTGTGGTCATAATATGACGTATTTCTATAATTCAGTATGGTGCTTGAACATAACGGAATAAATACATTGAATGTTACAGTCTAATACAGGCCTGAATGTATGCTACAGTTTAATACAGGCCTGAATGTATGTTACAGTCTAATACAGACCTGAAATGAATAGAAAGAGAAACGACCATGCTTCAACTGTGTTTGAAATTAGGTTTGAAAGTGATGCACATGACAGAAGTATTTACACATATTGCAAATATGATGAAATAGCATTGGGAATGTTTGTCTGTCGACACATCTCTTGAGTTCTAGACTTTTGAAATATATTTGACATCCTCAATACTTTCTGACAGTGTTTGTGTGCAATATAAACTGATATTAAACCCCAGTGCTGACTAGATTTCTATTTACGCAAGTGGTGGTGTTTACAAAATTACCTTGCTATTGAATTGGTTTGTTGTCTGTCGAAGAGGTAGGGCAGCGTGACCTCGACCTCTTGAGCACGCCTGACATATCCTTTTGCGTGTGACTCATTCCCGAGAAATTGACACTGTGTTGTCTGGCAGATGTCTATTATGATTATGGAAATTGAATATGTCGCTTTTACAAATAAGATAACACTTCTAACAGCGACTATTGTGGAGATCCTATTCATTACTGTGGCCAACAATTGTGGTATTGTACGGGTCCAGCGATACCCCTTTAGGAGAGCAGGGACAGCAAGGATTACACATGCACTGATGAATAAGCAAATTTATGCATGACGTCACAAGTCAGGAAGGTTAATCAACCAGTGGTTGTTCCAAGGCTCTCTTTCAGGAAACCTTTAATTAAACGAAAACCAAAGCACGGTTGATATGATGCGCGCATTGACGATGTAGTCTTCTCACCCAGAATTGTATACAACGCATAATGCACCCGGATTTCATAAAGCCTGTGCTCGCCAGACCGTGCAACCTACTTTGTTGAATAAAGATATTTTCTTTTCAAAATATCAATGGAGGGTGCAACTTGAAACTATTGAAATCAGTTTGTAAAGAAGCATAGTTCAGTTCTGACCCGACTTGGAGAGTTTAACCTGAAATCAGATGTTCTGTTTAACAACAAATATCTAAATGATAGCGAAATATGTAATGCTAGCTTTTCCGTCCAAATATATTTTGAACGTTATGAGAAATAAACTCTACGGTTTGATTTTTACCCATCTAAAATACAATTGTGTATAAAGTTTTAGTTTTACTTCAAGACTGCATTCAGAGCGTGATATTCTGAAAATGAGTACACCAGTTGTAGAAATCTATGTCATTTAGAAACTGATTAGTCATGTGCAAACTGAACACCATGAAAATCATCGTCATTTTGAGAAAGAGACAGAAGAAATATTTAAGAAATGTAGACGTGAGGAAATTATTTTATTGGCAAATTAAGTTTCATTAAATAACTTAGATGCTGAGTGTTTTGTTGGAAAAGTCCTTTTAAAACTAATTAACTTAACAAAAGCATGGGAAAGCAGACACAATGTAATTTGAAGTATTAATACACGTTCATAATAGGTGGCGTATTCTGTGAGTGGCCTAAAATATATTGTTCAAAATTTAATGGCTAAACATTTTGCTGTACAATGTTGTATGAAGACCGCCATCACTGATGGTTAGTGCAGAGTTTGTTGGACAACATTTTCCCGAACACGTTTCTGTGGTCCAAATGTCTGAACTGGTACAACTGGCCGAAACTTTACACCAAATCAGCTATGCTTAACGTCGATGTCAAGACAATACTGATTACCTACATGGTTGAGGAAGTATTTTTGGCAGATGATGCTTTGGCTTTGAATGGAAAAATATAACAGACTTTAGACTTGAGAGAAATTAGGACTTAAAAAGGAAGAATGTTTATGGAAAGAGAAATTAGGGAATTTCGGATAACACATTCCTTGAGGCCGGGGACGGTATTGTTCAATGTCCAATTAAACCTAAAATGGAATATAGTAAAGAAATCATACCATAATCTATTTGTAAGTGACGTGTGTGCTGTAACGGAAAATATACCGTGCTGAAATATAATAATCTAGCACAGACAGAGAAGCTCACTTACCTGTGTCAGTTTTCTCCTGTGATATCCGGGTGGGTTACAAGGACGCCTCACCAATACAGGGCCTGTGCACAAGACAAACTCAGTAAAACACTACACAAAGTATACCTGGCCACACAACAGCAACACACTGCCGAATACTGAACGTTAGACGGTGATAGACGGTGTTAGACGGGTGGTAGACGAATTTACACAGTAGACAGCTGTACACACTACCCTGAACTGTTACTTCCTTGTTCGCTTCAAGTACACTCGGTGTAACTCGTGCCTTTCCGTAATCGACAAGCCGGCCGCAACTCCTCATGCATTCAGGCCGAGTATACAGAGACGACAACGACACTGACACTGAAGGCAGTGAGCCCTGACACAATACAGCAACACAAGGCTCATTGACGTAATGCGTGTGTGTATAGATGTAACATTGCAGCATGTGCAGATAATACCACTACTATGTACTACAGTTTAGTATTGAAGGTAACTTGAAGTACTGAAGGTAAATAGTAAGGCCAATGTAGACGCTGGAAGAGATCCCCAACAACACCATCACGTTTCAGACAGTGAGCCCTGACACAATACAACAACACGGTGCTCATGGAAGTAATGCGTGTGTGTATAGATCTAAACATAGTAGGATGTGCAGATATTCCAACTATCCCAAAACTGTCATTGTAAAGACACCCGGTGTCAATACAGTCATTCTGCAGGATAGTTGGGTAGATTAGTGATTGAGGAGATTACTGATTAAGGAGTTTAGTAATTGAGGAGATTAGTGATTGAGGGGATTAGTCATTGAGGAGATCAGTGATTGAGGAGATTAGTGAGCGAGGAGTTTAGTGATTGAGAAGATCAGTGATTGAGGAGATCAGTGATTGAGAAGATCAGTGATTGAGGAGATCAGTGATTGAGGATATCAGTCATTGAGGAGATCAGTGATTGAGGAGATCAGTGATTGAGGAGATCAGTGATTGAGGAGATCAGTGATTGAGGAGATCAGTCATTGAGGAGATTAGTGATTGAGGAGATTAGTGATTGAGGAGATCAGTGATTGAGAAGATCAGTGATTGAGGAGATCAGGGATTGAGGAGATCAGTGATTGAGGAGATCAGTGATTGAGGAGATCAGTCATTGAGGAGATCAGTGATTGAGGAGATCAGTGATTGAGGAGATCAGTGAGCGAGGAGTTTAGTGATTGAGAAGATCAGTGATTGAGGAGATCAGTGATTGAGGAGATCAGTCATTGAGGAGATCAGTCATTGAGGAGATCAGTGATTGAGGAGATCAGTGATTGAGGAGATCAGTGATTGAGGAGATCAGTCATTGAGGAGATCAGTCATTGAGGAGATCAGTGATTGAGGAGATCAGTGATAGAGGAGATCAGTGATTGAGGAGATCAGTCATTGAGGAGATCAGTCATTGAGAAGATCAGTGATTGAGGAGATCAGTGATTGAGGAGATCTGTCATTGAGGAGATTAGTGATTACGGAGATCAGTGATTGAGGGGATTATTTATGAGGAGATTGGAGATTGAGGAGATTAGTGATTGAGGAGATCAGTGATTGAGGAAATCAGTGATTGAGAAGCTTAGTGATTGAGGAGATAAGTGATTGAGGAGATCAGTCATTGAGAAGATCAGTGATTGAGGAGATTAGTGAGCGAGGAGTTTAGTGATTGAGGAGATTAGTGACTGAGGAGATCAGTGATTGAGGAGATCAGTGATTGAGGAGCTTAGTGATTGAGGAGATCAGTGATTGAGGAGATCAGTCATTGAGGAGATCAGTCATTGAGGAGATCAGTTATTGAGGAGATCTGTCATTGAGGAGATTAGTGATTACGGAGATCAGTGATTGAGGGGATTATTTATGAGGAGATTGGAGATTAAGGAGATTAGTGATTGAGGAGATCAGTGATTGAGGAAATCAGTGATTGAGGAGCTTAGTGATTGAGGAGATAAGTGATTGAGGAGATCAGTCATTGAGGAGATCAGTCATTGAGGAGATCAGTCATTGAGGAGATTAGTGACTGAGGAGATCAGTGATTGAGGAGTTTAGTGATTGAGAAGATCAGTGATTGAGGAGATCAGTCATTGAGGAGATTAGTCATTGAGGAGATCAGTCATTGAGGAGATTAGTGATTACGGAGATCATTGTTTGAGGGGATTATTTATGAGGAGATTGGAGATTGAGGAGATTAGTGATTGAGGAAATCAGTGATTGAGGAGCTTAGTGATTGAGGAGATAAGTGATTGAGGAGATCAGTGATTGAGGAAATCGGTGATTGTGGAATTTAGTGTTGAGGAATTTAGTAGGTGAGGAGTTTAGTGATTGAGGAATTTAGTGATTGAGGCGTGCAGTGATTGGGGAGATTAGTGATTGAGGAGATCAGTGATTGAGGAACTTAGTGATTGAGGCGTGCAGTGATTGAGGAGATCAGTGAATGAGGTGTTTAGTGATTGAGGAGATTAGTGATAGAGGAGATAAGTGATTGAAGAGTTCAATGATCGAGGAATTCAGTGAGTCAGGTGTTCATTTACTGATCAATATTGCTGCTTATGATACCCCGACATCCTTGACTGATCGATATTGACGCTATTGATACCCACCACCACCATTGACTGATCGATATTGCTGCTAATGATACCCCGCCATCCTTGACAGATCGATATTGCTTCGATTGATACCCCGCCATCCTTGAATGATCGATATTGACGCTATATATTTGATACCCACAACCACCATTGACTGATCGATATTGACGCTAATGATACCCCGCCATCTTTGACTGATCGATATTGACGCTATTGATACCCAGCACCACCATTGACTGATTGATATTGCTGCTAATGATACCCCGCCATCCTTGAATGATCGATATTGACGCTATTGATACCCAGCCACCATTGACTTATTGATATTGCTGCTAGTGATACCCCGCCATCCTAGACTGATCGATATTGACGATAGTGATACCCTTCCATCCTTGACTGATCGATATTGACGATAGTGATACTCCGCCATCCTTGACTGATCGATATTGACGCTATCGATATCCCGCCACCATTGACTGATTGATATTGCTGCTATTGATACCCCGCCTTCCTTGACTGATCGATATTGACGCTATTGATACCCCACCATCCTAGACTGATCGATATTACTGCTAATGATATCCCGCCATCCTTGACTGATTGATATTGCTGCTAATGATACCCCGCCTTCCTTGACTGATCGAGATTGCTGCTATTGATACCCCGCCATCTTTGACTGATTGATATTGACGCTATTGATACCCCTCCACCCTTGACACAATCTACCCTCTAAACTACAACGGTCAACCCTAGAGGTAACAAAGCCTAGACCCCAGACTACAACCGTCTACCATCCATCTTACAACGACGTTCCCTCTGCCCTACCCAGTGATGGCTGTTGATCTAACGACGACAAGACTCTCCACGGTGATGCCAGTGTTGGTCCAGGGTAAGTGTGCCGGTGGGGTAGCCTAGTGGTTAAAGCGTTCGCTCGTCACGCCGATGACCTGGGTTTAATTCCTCACAAGGGTACGATGTGTGTAACCCATTTCTGGTATATATATATATATATATATCTCACACACACACACACACACACACACACACACACACACACACACACACACTGTAATATTGCTGAATAATTGCTAAATGCGGCGTAAAACTAAACTCACTCAGCCAGTGTGTGTGTTATTTGTGGTGAGCATCACTATGTACATTCCTACAGTGTTTCGGGAATTACAAACTATTCATATTTTGCCCAAGGCGCGCATGTGAAGTACATATAGAATCTCACCAACGATATCTCCTAGAAGATATCATATGATCTCACACAAGCAATATCTCCTGTGGAACACAGATTTAGATGATAAAGTTGTTGATCTTCCTCTCAGATGGGGTTGAACTGACTTCGCTGGTCATCCATGTGTCGCTGCTGGGACACGATACAGAACTTCAACTGCACCCACTCATTTAACCAGGCACACAGTGTATACCATGACCCTACCAAACACAGATATAGATTCCTTCCGTGTTTTAATTCATCCTGGCTTACATGAATACAGCACTTACATTCTGTCATGCTGAAATTGACATGTTTGTATTACAAGAACGTGTGTTAAAACGTCTGTCAATACTGTTAGACGAACACTACGTCTGAAACAATTCCTACCATTAATACTGTGCTTGAATGGGAAACACAAGAGGATTGTCAACACTATTAGACCGTGCTATTAAATTCTAATGCAGTGTTCCTAACAGTCCATTAGGTTATAGGCATTTGTCCGACTGAGTTGACGGAATCAAGCTGTTCAGCAGATTGGTCTGGTGACAGTGGACGTTCTACCTGTACAGCAGCTGAAGCAGCCTCTGGTAACAGAGACTGAAGACGGTCCAGTAGATCACTACATACGCCGGTCAAGCGCTACCCGTGGTGACCAAACATTTCAAATGCATTGTGCGACGGTCCCATTGCTAGGGCTTCTTTACGCTATCAGTGTCTGTGACGGGGCTAACTACACAGACTTGCAACGCCTCCACGACAGTCTCCTAACCTACTACCGACCAAACCTCCGCCCCGTCAACGACTCATCACGGACAGTGTTGGTTAACATGGACATTGCAGTATTCAATATCGTCACCCTCGACTTGACCAGTGAAAGTTTGGTCACGTTGTTGGAGCTCGTGGTCACGTGGACGGACGAGAGGTTGACGTGGAATGCCGATCAGTACACAGATGTAAGAGCGATTAACTTTCCCAGACGTAAAGTATGGGTTCCAGATGTTCACGTCCTCAACGCCCACAGCAGCGAGGACATCCTCGGCGACAATGACAACACTCTACAGGTAGGTTGCCCATTATAGGCTCTGTAAGGGGAGTTCGGAAAGCCTAATGGTTGAAGTGTTGCCTCGCCCTGGACACACGTCGCATTCAGGTTTTAGTGTGATATTGCACTCACGAATAATCGCTTGAGATGTCGGCGTCTTGGTTTGGAATGTCGTAGATAGATTTTGAGAGCTCTGACTGGGCATAGAGATAAGTCCAACGTACCTTGAGATCCGAGAATCGAGGATAGAGCAGGGATATGGAATAATCTGTCTGGTTGACCTGGCAAATAATCTGTCTGGTTGACCTGGCAATTGATTCTTAGCGATAAAGTCCCATCGCAAACCCAAGTGCACTGAGTTGTGAATGTCATCAAACTGTATCCTCTCATAATCTAGTGCGTGAATTGCAGACATCCTGGCTGCAGTTGCTAGCGATAACAGGAATACAGTTTTCTGTGTGAGAAGTTCAAAGGTCGTTGATTCTAACGGTTCATAACTTTCACTTGTGAGATGTTGAAGCACTATATTTAGATCCCACGCTGGCGCGCGGAATTTAAATTTCTGATCTTCCAAACGAAAAGAGCGTAGTAAGGCCAGTAACTCTGGCGACTTGGTTAGCTTGAGACCCGTTCTCATGGTAACGACCGAGCTAAGCGCGGCAAGATATGTTGACAATGTCGAGCCCTTCAAATGTTTCTTTTGACGTAGGTAACACAGATAATCAGCCACTTGTGGATGTGTAGCATCTCTCGCTGTAAATCCATTTTTTGCTGCGTAGTTTTAAAAACTTTGCCACTTGTCGTCGTACAAGTTACGTGTAGAATAGCGTAAAGCAAGCGTGACTGGTTTGCCGCTCTTGTAGAATATCCTCTCTTATTCAAACACACTTTAATACAGTCCATACGTGAAGTTGGTACACTTCTGGGTTTCTGTGCGCTTGCTTGGTGTGAGGATGTACTAGTAGATTCGAGCGCTTTGGTAGCTTTAGTGTTGGTTGTCCGATTTCTTGAATTAGAATGGGAAACCACGTCCTGGCTGGCCAGTAGGGCGCGACCAAAGTTAGTTGTAGCCTCTGTGTTTGTCTGATTTTCTATAACACTTAGCGGCGGAAACGCGTACGCGTGCAGGCCTTCCCAGGATATGCTTAGAGCGTCCGTTGCCCTTGCTTGTGGATCCGGGACAGGTGATACGAATGTCGTTAGCTGATTGTTGAAGCGGGTGGCGAATAGGTCTACTAGTGGCGCTTCTACTTGTTTGATAATCTGTGCAAAGATTACTGTATGGAGCATCCATTCTGTCGGTGCCGGTAGGCGTGGCCGAGAGAGTGCGTCTGCTAGTACATTCTTGGGTCCGGGAATGTGACATGCTCTGACATGTAAGTTGAGATCGTTGATTAGATCGAACAGTTGAAAGCATACAGTCAATAGGCTTGATGATCTCGTTAAGCCTTGTTTGTTCACATAATACGCCACTGTTGAATTGTTGGTATGAATCATCAGATGTGCCTGTCGTAGTATGGTACTCCAATGAAGTATGGCGTTGATTATCGCTTTCATCTCTAACATGTTTATATGGAGTTTGCTTTCTTGCTGATTCCATATGCCTGATGCCGTCCGGTTGGCGAGATGAGCTCCCCAACCTTGGAGCGACGCGTCTACATAGAGATGGGTTTGGAATTCCGGCTCTGTTAAATAGATGCCTTCGCAGACATTCGACCTCCTGGTCCACCATAGTAGATGAGGTCTGAGGTGTACCGGTAGACTGAATGGTTGTAGATCGTCGAGATGAGCGTTGATGAAGACCTGTAATAGGCGTAACTGTAGCCAGCCTCTGAGTGTCAAATCTTGGGCTGACGTGAGGAGACCCAATAGACTCTGCCATTGTCGTAGTGGTAACGGAGAGAGTAGAGCTGGTGGAATGGTCTGTTGGATCTTGAGCCAGCGGTCTTCTGGAACGACGATACCGTTGAGTGTCGTGATAAATTGAATGCCTAGAAACTGCAGATCTTACGAGGGTACTAGGTCCGACTTGAGTAGATTTACTAACCATCCCAGCTGTGTTAGTAGCTTGATGATGTAGTTTAACTGTAGTTTGAGATGCTGTGGATCTTGATCTACTTGTATCCCGTCGTCGAGGTAAAACGCACTGCGTAGCCCTTGACGATGTAGGTAGGTGACGATGGGTTTCGTTACTCTTGTAAATAACCATGGGGCTGATGATATTCCGAATGGGAGTACTTTCCATTGGTAATGCAGCCCGTCTAGTGTAAACCGTAGGTATTTCTTGGATTCGGGATGTATCGGGATGTGTAGATACGCATCTTGTAGATCTATACTGGCCATGTAGTCCATGGGACGGATTAAGTGCCGTAACTGGGGTAGATGTATCATGCGAAACTTTGGTGGTTTGCGCAGAAATTCTCTGTTGAAAATACTCATGTTGTAGATGAGTCTGTATTTCTCCTTGGAGTTTTTCTTGGGTACTAGGAAAACTGGGGAGTAGAAGCCTGGTTCGATGTTTACTTGGTCTGGTACTTCTATGGCCTGCTTGTTCAGGAGGGAAGTAACAGCCTCTCTTAACTTTGGTAGTTGTTGTGCCTGGAAGTCGAACTTGTAAGGGTTGACTGTCAGCGGAGGCGTGGCTTTTAGTTGGATACGATATCCGTGTTGAAGAATGTTGGAGACATATGGGTCTTGTAACATTCCCCAGTTCTCCCAGTATAGTTGGAGGCGTCCACCCACTTGTGACGGCTGTACTGGAACGGCTGTGGGTGGAAGACTCCAGTCGTTCCGAACCTGACTTTCAACGTTTATAGTTGCGGGAACCTCTGGGTGCCCTGCCTCTTCCTGATCCTCCTCTGTAGTTGCCAAATGGGCGACGAAAAGAATCTCTTCCCCTGGAACTGGCTATCTTTTTATCCCGTGCTCTTTGTTATCCAGTGAATTTAGATCTTCCTGAATATCTTTGTGAAGTCTGTCTTATGACGCTGGCTAGCGTATCCATAGACTTAATCATAAGGACTTCTCTGGAATCCTTAGTGACTTCCTTGGAGACTTAGTCTATTCCTCCGTCGAAGATGGATGGAGCAGACCACGGTGCTGTATGGAGTGGAGCTGTAAACTGCCCAGTTCAGCGGCGGGAAGAATCTCGGCTGAGAATGTTCTAGCTGGCTTCTTAGCTTTTCCCTTGGAAGTCGACGCTGCCCTGGGGGTACGGAGTTTACGCTGTGATGAAGTCGATGCCCTCTTAGACTTCTGCTGCGAAGATGGGATGTCTGGGGAAGCTGGACGCTTCTTGGAGATGGCGGACTGCATCCCACGCCCCTCCCCCGAGGGAAACTCTAGCGAAACACCAGACGGGAGGGGGTCGTCCGACAGCAGTTGACTGGCTCGAGGGTCCGATGTATCGGCCATGTCTAAAGCTTGTTTACGTGATCTATCTGCTGCACGTCTCAAAACGCAAAAACGATATTTGTGGTGACCAAACATTTCAAATGCATTGTGCGACGGTCCCATTGCTAGGGCTTCTTTACGCTATCAGTGTCTGTGACGGGGCTAACTACACAGACTTGCAACGCCTCCACGACAGTCTCCTAACCTACTACCGACCAAACCTCCGCCCCGTCAACGACTCATCACGGACAGTGTTGGTTAACATGGACATTGCAGTATTCAATATCGTCACCCTCGACTTGACCAGTGAAAGTTTGGTCACGTTGTTGGAGCTCGTGGTCACGTGGACGGACGAGAGGTTGACGTGGAATGCCGATCAGTACACAGATGTAAGAGCGATTAACTTTCCCAGACGTAAAGTATGGGTTCCAGATGTTCACGTCCTCAACGCCCACAGCAGCGAGGACATCCTCGGCGACAATGACAACACTCTACAGGTAGGTTGCCCATTATAGGCTCTGTAAGGGGAGTTCGGAAAGCCTAATGGTTGAAGTGTTGCCTCGCCCTGGACACACGTCGCATTCAGGTTTTAGTGTGATATTGCACTCCGACACACACACACACACACACACACACACACACACACACACACACAAACACACACACACACACACACACACACACACACACACACACTTCCAAACTCTCATCCACACACCTACTCTCACTTGTGGATCAATGAAAGAATGAAGATACTAGTAATCATAGGATACTCCAGTCTTTTCTTTTCGATAAAATTTAACAAGGACATTTTTAAACACAGCTATTTTGCAGGTTTATCCTGATGGCAAGGTCGAGTGGTTTATTGATCTGGAGACAAGAACACCATGTCCGGTTTCACTCACAAGGTTCCCGTTTGATAAACACACGTGTTCGGTCACTCTAACCACCGCCTATCATGGCGAAGTTGACGTCAACATCAGTGACGTGACCTTCACCGACGAGAAAGCCATCAAGACAGGTGAGTGTATGTTGACAACGTCCTCCGCCAAGAGAGTAACCCTTGGCGAACACAGACCCAAGAGTGGAGTGACTGTATCGCTGACCCTGCGACGTCATGGCGGTTACTATATCTTCAGTCTGATACTGCCTCTGTTTATTGTTGCTGGCGCCAATCCTTGTGTGATCCTGGTCAAGTCCAATAGCGGGGAGAAGACGTCAACAGCTGTCACCCTCTTCCTGTCCTTCACGATCTTCATCACCCTCCTCGCTGATCTGCTACCACAGTCGTCCCGGGGCATTCCCGTCTTCATAGTCCTCGTCTACATGCAGTTCCTGTTCAGTTCAGGGATCGTGGCGTACTGCATTGTTTCACAACGGCTAAGTCAGAGAGACAAGCACAACGGACTGACGCGGATCCTGGCACTTGTCCTCCTGAAGACAGGAAGGAAGAAGGCTGTACAGCCATCCACTACGACAGACGCTGGTGATGGTGGCTCGGAACGTGACCCGGAGGAGTTTACCGACTTTCCTCAACTGGCGGATAAACTGGACAGTGTCGTATTTTACGTATGCACGGCTGACGCCATTCTGGTTATGAACTTCACCCTTCTGTCTCTCCTCGTTACATGATTGGTGAGTTCAGAAGGAAAATCAGATATGTATAAGACAAAAATACAGTGAGAAAGAAATCAAAGTAATTATAGACAATTAACAAATGTATCATAAACCATATAGAACAAGTTTTTATGGATAACAACTTCTTATTTCGTGAGTGTGACGTTTCGATACAGATTCTTGTACCGTTGTCAAGCAAGAGTGATACATGAAGTGTAGGAGCTGTTACAAAGGGCCAGAATAGGGCAGTTCTGTTGTCATCGACATGTTGCCTAAGGGCCAGAATAGAGCAGTGCTGTTGTCATCGTCGTGTTGCAAAAGGGCCAGAATAGAGCAGTTCTGTTGTCATCGTCGTGTTGCAAAAGGGCCAGAATAGAGCAGTGCTGTTGTCATTGTCGTGTTGCAAAAGGGACAGAATAGAACAGTTCTGTTGTCATCGACGTGTTGCAAAAGGGCCAGAATAGAGCAGTGCTGTTGTCATCGACGTGTTGCAAAAGGGCCAGAATAGAGCAGTTCTGTTGTCATCGACATGTTGCAAAAGGGCCAGAATAGAGCAGTGCTGTTGTCATTGTCGTGTTGCAAAAGGGCCAGAATAGAGCAGTGCTGTTGTCATCGTCGTGTTGCAAAAGGGCCAGAATAGAGCAGTTCTGTTGTCATCATCGTGTTGCAAAAGGGCCAGAATAGAGCAGTTCTGTTGTCATCGTCGTGTTGCAAAAGGGCCAGAATAGAGCAGTTCTGTTGTCATTGTCGTGTTGCAAAAGGGCCAGAACAGAGCAGTTCTGTTGTCATTGTCGTGTTGCAAAAGGGCCAGAATAGAGCAGTGCTGTTGTCATTGTCGTGTTGCAAAAGGGCCAGAATAGAGCAGCACTGTTGTCATCGACATGTTGCAAAAGGGCCAGAATAGAACAGTTCTGTTGTCATCGACATGTTGCAAAAGGGCCAGAATAGAGCAGTTCTGTTGTCATCGACGTGTTGCAAAAGGGCCAGAATAGAGCAGTTCTGTTGTCATCGACATGTTGCAAAAGGGCCAGAATAGAGCAGTTTTGTTGTCATCGACGTGTTGCAAAAGGGCCAGAATAGAGCAGTTCTGTTGTCATCGACATGTTGCAAAAGGGCCAGAATAGAGCAGTTCTGTTGTCATCGACGTGTTGCAAAGGGCCAGAATAGAGCAGTTCTGTTGTCATCGACATGTTGCAAAAGGGCCAGAATAGAGCAGTGCTGTTGTCATCGACGTGTTGCAAAAGGGCCAGAATAGAGCAGTTCTGTTGTCATCGTCGTGTTGCAAAAGGGCCAGAATAGAGCAGTGCTGTTGTCATTGTCGTGTTGCAAAAGGGCCAGAATAGAGCAGTGCTGTTGTCATCGTCGTGTTGCAAAAGGGCCAGAATAGAGCAGTTCTGTTGTCATCATCGTGTTGCAAAAGGGCCAGAATAGAGCAGTTCTGTTGTCATCGTCGTGTTGCAAAAGGGCCAGAATAGAGCAGTTCTGTTGTCATTGTCGTGTTGCAAAAGGGCCAGAACAGAGCAGTTCTGTTGTCATTGTCGTGTTGCAAAAGGGCCAGAATAGAGCAGTGCTGTTGTCATTGTCGTGTTGCAAAAGGGCCAGAATAGAGCAGCACTGTTGTCATCGACATGTTGCAAAAGGGCCAGAATAGAACAGTTCTGTTGTCATCGACATGTTGCAAAAGGGCCAGAATAGAGCAGTTCTGTTGTCATCGACGTGTTGCAAAAGGGCCAGAATAGAGCAGTTCTGTTGTCATCGACATGTTGCAAAAGGGCCAGAATAGAGCAGCAGTTTTGTTGTCATCGACGTGTTGCAAAAGGGCCAGAATAGAGCAGTTCTGTTGTCATCGACATGTTGCAAAAGGGCCAGAATAGAGCAGTTCTGTTGTCATCGACGTGTTGCAAAAGGGCCAGAATAGAGCAGTTCTGTTGTCATCGACATGTTGCAAAAGGGCCAGAATAGAGCAGTGCTGTTGTCATCGACGTGTTGCAAAAGGGCCAGAATAGAGCAGTTCTGTTGTCATCGTCGTGTTGCAAAAGGGCCAGAATAGAGCAGTGCTGTTGTCATTGTCGTGTTGCAAAAGGGCCAGAATAGAGCAGTGCTGTTGTCATCGTCGTTTGCAAAGGGCCAGAATAGAGCAGTTCTGTTGTCATCATCGTGTTGCAAAGGGGCCAGAATAGAGCAGTTCTGTTGTCATCGTCGTGTTGCAAAAGGGCCAGAATAGAGCAGTTCTGTTGTCATTGTCGTGTTGCAAAGGGCCAGAACAGAGCAGTTCTGTTGTCATTGTCGTGTTGCAAAGGGCCAGAATAGAGCAGTGCTGTTGTCATTGTCGTGTTGCAAAGGGCCAGAATAGAGCAGCACTGTTGTCATCGACATGTTGCAAAAGGCCAGAATAGAACAGTTCTGTTGTCATCGACATGTTGCAAAAGGGCCAGAATAGAGCAGTTCTGTTGTCATCGACGTGTTGCAAAAGGGCCAGAATAGAGCAGTTCTGTTGTCATCGACATGTTGCAAAAGGGCCAGAATAGAGCAGTTTTGTTGTCATCGACGTGTTGCAAAAGGGCCAGAATAGAGCAGTTCTGTTGTCATCGACATGTTGCAAAAGGGCCAGAATAGAGCAGTTCTGTTGTCATCGACGTGTTGCAAAAGGGCCAGAATAGAGCAGTTCTGTTGTCATCGACATGTTGCAAAAGGGCCAGAATAGAGCAGTGCTGTTGTCATTGTCGTGTTGCAAAAGGGCCAGAATAGAGCAGTGCTGTTGTCATCGTCGTGTTGCAAAAGGGCCAGAATAGAGCAGTTCTGTTGTCATCATCGTGTTGCAAAAGGGCCAGAATAGAGCAGTTCTGTTGTCATTGTCGTGTTGCAAAAGGGCCAGAATAGAGCAGTTCTGTTGTCATTGTCGTGTTGCAAAAGGGCCAGAACAGAGCAGTTCTGTTGTCATTGTCGTGTTGCAAAAGGGCCAGAATAGAGCAGTTCTGTTGTCATTGTCGTGTTGCAAAAGGGCCAGAATAGAGCAGCACTGTTGTCATCGACATGTTGCAAAAGGGCCAGAATAGAGCAGTTCTGTTGTCATCGACATGTTGCAAAAGGGCCAGAATAGAGCAGTTCTGTTGTCATCGACGTGTTGCAAAAGGGCCAGAATAGAGCAGTTCTGTTGTCATCGACATGTTGCAAAAGGGCCAGAATAGAGCAGTTCTGTTGTCATCGACGTGTTGCAAAAGGGCCAGAATAGAGCAGTTCTGTTGTCATCGTCGTGTTGCAAAAGGGCCAGAATAGAGCAGTGCTGTTTTCAGACGCTCACTAAAACGCGTCATATCAGTGCTCACAGGCAGTCTCTGGACATCAGTCAAAGGCAGAACGGTGCCTGACATACACGAGTCTCTCTGAATCAACAACGTCCTTCATTACATGTGCCATCTGATGTTCCGGGCAGAACCGTCAGGTCATCTCAGTTCAAGTTCCCCATTACAGGCTTGAGACTTTTGACCACAGATCGTTATCAAACACAGTAACAAACACCAGACCAGTTGACAGTATCAGCATCTTCACCTGCCTCCTTACTCTCCACTACATCTGGACATTTGTCCAGCCTTGTTATGTGTGTGTATATGTAAGTACCGTGGCAACAGAAGGGTCAAGCTGAATACCCCGGGACCTTATCCAGGATCAAGATGTTGAAAGCATACACTTACGTTTTCACTACGATATCTGTTTAAATGGTGTACTAAATGTTACCCCTGGAAGTAATCCAGGATCAAGATGTTGAGAGAATGCACTTACGTTTTCACTACGATATCTGTTTAGATAGTGTATTAAATGTTACCGCTGGAAGTAATCCAGGATCAAGATGTTGAGAGCATGCACTTACGTTTTTACTACGATAGTGATGAAAGTTCAGCTGACGACCAATCGCTCTGGCGGACATTGCTGTTTTAAGCATGTCAATAATTTCCCATCTCCTCGCTTACGAATATCGTCGCCGTGCCATACTGATAAGTTCTGAGTAAATTATCACCAGTTTTTATCATTTTATACCGTTTGGCACATTCGATTGAAAGTGCTTTTTGTGGGACACGTGGGTACCTTGAATTCCATGCATGTCATGTTGTGTTCGCCCGATGGGTGTAATCCCCAAACTGAACATTCGTTAAAGGAAACGCCATTCAATATTTTTGCCACAGCAATATTAGGCAAGTGGAGGTGACTCTGTCTTCATAGTTATTGCAAATTTCAAATTCATCTATTCCACCGTCTTTCATCAGTTATAATTAACCATCTCAAAAGTTGAAGTCTTGATGGTTTACATACAGATTAAAATACACGAGCAACAACATAACTACCATAGCTGATATATACGATTATAAGATATAAGATTTTTGACTGCATGGTTTCACCTATTTTGTGTTATGGGTCTGAGATTTGGGGTACTAACTATTGTAGCATCATTGAGTCTGTTCAGGTAAAATTTTGTAAATATTTCTTGAAAGTTGGTAAATCTACCTGTAATAACATGGCTCTTGGTGATTGTGGCAGACTTCCTCTACAAATTACTTATATGACTAAAGTAATTAAATACTGGTGTCACCTATTGTATATGCCTTATGATAGACTGCCAAAACATTGTTATATTATGCTCAAGTCCTTAGATGATGTTGGCCGCACTACCTGGGCAACTTGTGTCAAAAATATTTTATTTAAGTATGGTTTGGCTATGCATGGATCAGTCAGGATGTTGGCAATGTTGATTATTTCATATCCTTGTTTAAGCAGAGACTTTCGGATAATCTTAAACAATGTTGGTCCACTTCAATTCAAAATTCTAATAAGTGTTTTATTACTCCCAATTTAAGACATTTTTAAATGTGGAAAGGTATTTAAATTCTGATATTCCTTTACATCTCAGATCTGCACTCTCTAAATTTAGATGTGGAAATTTTAATTTAGCTGTTGAAACTGGTAGATACAATAAAGTTAATTACAACGAGAGACTATGTCTATTTTGTAAATTGGATGACAAAAATGTTATTGAAGATGAATTCCATGTACTCCTTAAGTGTGAACGTTTTTCTGATTTAAGGTTAAGATATATTCAGAAATATTTGACTGATTTTGATCCAAATGCCAATTTTATTAACATTATGAAAACACATAATGATTGTATCATAAGAGATGTCAGTATTTTCCTGTTTCATGTACTTCAGCGCATTAGAAATGTTCCTCTTACACAGCATGTGCACTAAACTATCTATATCATATGCAAATGACTGTATGATGGGCCTGTGGCCTTTTACTGAATAAACTTGTCTGTCTGTCTGTCTGTCTATATACTACTGGAATAGTGACTGTTCATTATTAGATGTGCCATTTTTAACCTGCAAAACAGGATAACATCATGATTTGCGGTGTTTTCCTTAATCAGTGTTGACAGGATAATATGGAAATCTGTATGATTTCACAATAGGCATCCTGACACACCCTTGAAGAGATGTGCTGTCAAAAGTCGGATCACAAATTCAGTATTGTGAGTGTCCACCATTGGAATTGATGCAGGACTGACAACGACGACGCATAGCCAACACTATGTGATTGAAGAAAGCTTGGGGAATGTTGTTCCATGTCTGAAGCACGCTTGTCCCACTTCAGCTAACGTCAATGGCAGATGTCGCTCCATTTCATCCCAAGCGTGCTCGATACTTACAGGTCCAGAGAAACAGCTGGCCAGGGAGTGTCGGAATGTTCTGCTGTCTCCGGAATTCTGTCACAACACAGCGACATGTGGACGGGGATTATCTTGATGAAGCGTGAATTTCTCTGTCCTTGAATGCACATGCGGCCCAATGATCTCATCCCTGTATCGCAGACCTGTCAGATTGCCATTGACAAGTTGTGTCTTACCTGTGATGTCTCCCCATACCATAAGGCTCTCGCCACCAGACTGCCGACTTTGAACAACGCACGCGTCAGCATACCGTTCACCTGTTGATGTCACACATCAATTCTATTCTCCTACAGTACAACTGACGCCCTGTTTGTTGGTTTGCAGTTGCTTCAAGTTGCTAACTTCATTTGGATAACATCACGTTTAACTGTTTCGGCGGAAAAAATGTCTCAGTTCCACACACAATTCTGCCAGGTTCGCTAACTAAGGCTATGAATCCGTGGAATGTCACGTGACTGGTCAGTTTCATCTGGATTTACGGTTCTAATCTTACATCGGTAGTAGAAATGAGAAAACTCATATACTCCCAGATGGTATACAATCATAACAGATGTAATTACACTAATAGATAGAAGGTATCTAACTCGAATGTAAACAGTATTCAAACGTCAGTTTGGAATTTTCCTTCGCAGAAACGGATAACTGTAAACTCATTTAATGTTTTGATTGTATATTTTTGACAACATCTCCAACTTAACCTGAGCAAAGACATTTCTTCCCAAACTCAGAATAGAACCCAGGAAATGATCTCAAAAACGCAACCTGATCTCGGAGATGGTACGGTGTTCTCCATGTTTTTCATGCAACTCATAAAATGCACCCGGGTCGGAAAATAGAATTCAGTTATATAACAAATACGGATCACTTGAGGACATGGACGTGTCCGAAAACGTCCATTCTAGGGCACATAGCTTGTCGCCCTCGAAAACAGTCTTGCGGGTAGATCCCCAATTAATCCGCCTAAAAGATAGGTTTATCTACCAATATCGTGCAGTGGAACTGTAGGGGACTCCGGACAAATTTTAATGAAATACAGCTAATTGTCCAAGATTTAACACCATCAGCGTTCTGTCTGCAAGAGACATATCTGAAACAAACTGATCATTTTAACTTACGTCAGTTTGAAGACTATAATTATTTTTCCCCTCCAGGTGATAGATCTACTGGAGGTTCTACTATCCTTATACGACAGAACGTTATTCACAGCCCTGTTACTATTAATACTACTCTCCAAGCTGTTGCAGTGTGACTTACTCTGGGTGTAGCATTTACATTGTGCTCTCTGTATATTCCGCCTTCATCGAACCATCAGCTGACTGATCTTCAATCACTCTATGATCAACTCCCGAAACCATGTGTTATTATGGGTGACCTAAACGGTTACAACCCACTCTGGGGCAGTACTAACACTAATACTAAAGGCAAAATAACTGAAGATTTCATTTCCAATAATGACCTGTGCATATTTAATGATGATTCAAGCACCTATCTGCATCCTGCAACTGGCACTTATTCTTCTCTAGATTTGTCTCTTGCAGATTCTACCCTTCTGAATGAATTTGATTGGTCTGTTCATAATGACCTTTGTGGAAGTGACCACTTCCCAACTATACTTTCAGAAATAACTCCATCTGATTCTCCATCGTATACAAGATGGAACTTTTCGAAGGCGAACTGGTCTTTATATCAAACTTTATGAAAATCTAAATTGCGACCTGAATGTTTCAGTGATATAACTGATCCCATTCCGATTTTTGATGACGTTTTAAATGAAATAGCTGATGAGTGTATACCGAATTCCTCTACAACTCCACATGTACGGAAACCATGGTTTAATACAGACTGTAGACAAGCCAGAAAGGCGAGGAAGAAGGCAGAACATTATTTCCGCCACCATCCAACGGTCCATAATTTAAATAAATTCAAAATACTCAATGCAAAGGCACGTCGTACCATCAAACAAAACAAACGACAATCTTGGAGGAAATATGTCTCCAATATTAATTCACGTACGCCAATGTCTAAGGTGTGGAACATGGTTCAGAGAATAAAAGGCAAAGGCTCCAAATCTGCTGTTCATCATCTTAAAGATGGTGACAATTTAATAACTGACAGATGCAACATTGCAAATAAAATTGGCGAAACTCTTGCCAAAAATTCATCATCGGCAAATTATGTCCCTGAGTTTCAGAGACATCAGAAACAAAAGGAAAAGACCAAACTTAATTTCGAATCAAATAACGGTGAAGATTATAATGAAGTGTTTTCATTACATGAGCTACATATTGCTCTTGAGCAAGCTCATGACACTGCAGCGGGTGATGACAATATACATTACCAGCTACTGAAACACTTACCCGAACCGTGTCTGATGACACTGTTAGATATCTTTGACAAAATATGGACGTCTGGAGAATTTCCTCCTTCATGGCGTAATGCCATTGTAGTCCCAATACCAAAACCTGGCAAGGATCATACAGATCCGTCTAATTACAGACCGATCTCTCTAACTAGCTGTGTTTGTAAAACCATGGAACGTATGGTGAATAACAGATTAACTTGGTATCTTGAAACCAATAACCTTATAACAGATATTCAATGTGGTTTCAGGAAAAATCGTAGTACCATTGATCATTTGGTACGTTTGGAATCCTTTGTTAAGACTGCTATAGTCAATAACAACATGCTGTATCAATTTTCTTTGATCTTGAGAAAGCTTATGATACGACCTGGAAGCATGGCATTTTGAAGGATTTACATGACTTTGGTTTGAGAGGCCGTTTGCCTCTTTTTATATCACGGTTTTTAAAAGACAGACAATTTCAAGTCCGAGTGGGTTCAACCCTGTCTGACCATTACAATCAGGATCAGGGTGTCCCTCAGGGCAGTATTTTGTCTGTCACTTTATTTAGTATCAAGATTGGCACCCATGAAAGGCCACCTCCTCGTGGTGGGTGCTGGGTAACGCTAAGCGCCTTTCAACCACCCGTTGTGGACCCGGGGGGGATATTTTGGTCCACCAACCTGTTGGCCGTGGGTTGCGCCCCTGTGTCGGTGGAGGACGGGAGGCTGGTGGTTGAGGGCACTGGGTCCAGGAACAGTGTTCCTTTGCCCAACACACCACTTCGCCCCTTACTTCACCTAGACGGGTGGTAGAACTGGCCCGGTTCTATCAATCGGCTGGTCATGTCATGCCCTGTGTTGGACATTTCCATATTTGGAGTCTAATATCGTATTTTTTGTGTGTTTTGGGTTTAACATTTTCGAAATATTTCAACGGTTTTGCCTAGAGTCCTACGTCAGAAGGCGGTGGCTCATGGGCCAATCTGGTTAATGTCAACCTCCGAATTCTATATGTCTCCAAATTTCTGTTATGTGCAGAACCAGCTGGACAGTCACTTTGGTAGACAAATATAGCTATTCGTGTTACATTTGCTGGAGTATGGCAAACTTGTAGCCCTGATGATGCAGACTGGGTTCCTCTGCAACATCGTCCTCTGTTGATAGTCAATGGCGGGTGGGGAGCAAGTTTGCTGAAAAATATTATACCACCATGTCTCTCACTCAACTCTCTGGTTCGTCGAAAAACAAACGTCGTCATGTCGATTCTGTATCGTCTGATGACGAAAGTGCCCCTGAACTGAACGATTACTGGCCAAGATTTCTTGTCATTTCATCTTCTGATGGTACTCCGCTCAAGTTGAATCCGTTTGCCATATCCATGGGTATCAAAGGTGCCTGTGGAGAAGTTAAAAACGTTACTCGACTTCGCTCTGGCTCACTTCTTGTCGAGATGTGTGCGAAAAACAACAGTCCGTCAATCTGCTTGGATTAAAGCAGTTTGTAAATGTCCCGGTTGTTGTCTCAGTACACAGTACACTAAACTCCTGCCGTGGAATAATTCGAGACCGTGCTCGTTGTCTCTCAGACATGAGCAAGGAAGAACTTCTTTCCGAATTACAAAATCAAGGAGTAATTGCTGTTAAGCGATTCACAAGGAAACAAAATGACACTGTAATAAAAACACTTATCTTTTCACGTTTGCCCTGCCAACTATTCCAAAATCTATAAAAGCCGGATATTTTAACATTGGAGTGGATGTTTATGTGCCAAATCCTCTCCGGTGTTACAATTGCCAAAAGTTTGGTCATGGTGCCAAGACTTGTACTCACAGTATGATATGCTCTCGCTGTAGTGGTGCCCACGACAGTTCTGATTGCAACAATGCAATGAAGTGTGCAAACTGTGATGGTGAGCATTTGGCATCGTCACGGTCGTGTCCTTTCTTTGTTTATCAGTCGCAAATTTTGAAAGTGAAATGCACAAACAATCTTTCCTATTTTGAAGCAAAAAAGTTGGTTCCAGATCCATTTTCCAAACCCACCACTTTAACCTTTTCTGCTGTAGTATCTTCTCCTGTCCCTGCAAAGAAGGTCATTACAGTCTCTACATTGTGCCAGACTGAAATTTCTTGGGTTCATGAAAATCAAATATCCATCAGAGAAAGTGCCCCAACAACTCACAAGACAATTACGTCAGCCTCTCAAACAGAGAGTCCATTCTCAAAGATATCAGAGCCAGAATCTCAAGAACTTTCTGAAACTGAAAAACCTGCTACTCAGCAAACAAGAAAAGAAAAAAAACGGAAGAAAAAAAAGACAACGACACTTCAACATTTGGAGGTACCACCTTCTTCGCAACCACCTGTAAACGTTCATAATTCTTTTGAACCACTGGAAATGGAGGTTACTACTCCATTTCAAAATAAAAGGAGCCCTCCTCCTTCACGTTCACGATCACCCGTTAACCCCCCATGAGTGCTAGTCACATCATACAATGGAACTGTAGAGGACTTCAGAATAATTTCAATGATCTGCAATTATTAATTCAAGATTACACACCATCAGCATTTTGTTTACAAGAAACTTTTCTTAAAACAACAGATAGATTTGATTTACGCCATTACAGCTCATATCATCATTTTTCTCCTCCGGGAGATAAAGCTACTGGTGGATCCTCAGTACTGGTGAAACAGGGCGTTATTCACAGTCCTGTTCCTCTAACTACGCCACTTCAAGCTGTTGCAGTGCGGATTACATTACAAATAGTTTTTACCCTCTGTTCTTTGTATATACCACCATCCCATTCGCTTCAACAGTCTGAACTTCAGGCCCTTTATGACCAGCTCCCTAAGCCCTGTGTCATCATGGGAGATTTGAATGGCCATAACCCAATTTGGGGTTCTAATGGTACAAATACTAAGGGTAAACAACTTGAAGATTTTTTCTTGAATAATGACTTGTGTATTTTTAATGATGGTTCTCACACGTATTTACATCCTGCCACTGGCACATACTCGTGCCTTGATTTATCACTTGTTGATTCTAGTTTACTTACAGAATTCGACTGGTCAGTCCATGAAGACCTCTGTGGAAGTGATCATTTTCCAACCATTCTGAAATCTGTGACACCATCCGATGTTCCACCTTTGTCACGATGGAATTTTACTAAAGCTAACTGGACATTGTTTGAAACTCTTTGCACTAGCAATCTGAAACCTGCTTATTTTTCAGATGTTCCCGATGCCATAAAACTTTTCTCTGAAGAACTTCACAAAATAGCTGATGAATGTATCCCGAAGTCCTCTGCAGATCCTCACATACGTAAACCATGGTTCAACAATGCCTGCAAACAAGCTAGGAAGGCGCGTAAAAAGGCAGAACAGTACTTTCGTCGCCATCCAATGGTCCATAATTTAAATAAATTTAAAATTTTAAATGCTAAAGCTCGGCGTACATTTAAACAAAATAAACGCCAATCTTGGCGAAATTATGTTTCAAAGATCAATTCACGTACACCAATTTCTAAAGTATGGAACATGATAAAGAAAATTAAAGGTAAAGGTACAAAATCAAGCATACATCATCTCAAAGATGGAGATCAATTGTTAACTGATACATTAGATATTGCTAATTAACTTGGCGAAACACTTGCAAAACATTCTTCCTCGTCAAACTATACATCCAAATTTCAAAACTACCAAAAACAGCAGCAGGAAAGGAAGACTGTTAATTTTTGTTCGATAACGGGAAGATTACAATGAAATCTTTTCTATTTATGAGCTCCACACTGCACTTGATCAAGCTCATGATACAGCTTCAGGAAGTGACAACATCCATTATCAACTCCTGAAACATTTACCAGAATCATGTTTAGAAACTTTATTAAGTCTTTTTGATGACATTTGGACCTCTGGTACATTCCCTTCATCCTGGCGTGATGCGATCATTGTGCCCATACCAAAACCGGGACGTGATCATACCAATCCCTCAAATTATAGACCTATTTCTCTCACTAGCTGTATTTGCAAAACCATGGAACGCATGGTCAATAACAGATTAACTTGGTACTTAGAATCAATAATTTAATCACAAATATTCAATGTGGTTTCCGTAAAAATCGCAGTACCATTGACCATTTAGTTCGATTGGAATCATTCGTTAAGAATGCCATTGTAAACAAACAACATGCGGTGTCAATCTTTTTCGATTTAGAAAAGGCATATGACACAACATGGAAACATGGCATTTTAAGAGATTTACATGATTTTGGATTACGAGGCCGTTTACCCCAATTCATATCCAAATTTTTAACTGACAGGCAATTTCAGGTCCGCGTGGGTTCTACGCTGTCTGATCATTACAATCAGGACCAGGGTGTCCCACAAGGCAGTATTTTGTCTGTCACTTTATTTAGTATCAAGATCAACAGTTTAGCCAAGGTTTTAAATGATTCAATTGATGGATCACTTTTGTGGATGATTTTAATATTTCTTGTCGGGGTAAAATATGCATACTATTGAGCGGCAACTGCAATTGTGTTTAAACAAAATAGATAAATGGTGTCTTGAAAACGGCTTTAAATTTTCTAAATCCAAAACTAATTGCATACATTTCTGTCGTAAATACAAACCACATAAAGACCCAGAACTATTCCAAAATGGAACACCCATCCAAGTCGTTAAGGAGGCCAAGTTCTTGGGACTTATTTTCGATTCCCATTTAACTTTTTACCGCATATTAAATCACTTAAAGCTAAATGCCAGAAGGCTCTTGATCTGTTAAAAGTTGTTTTAATTCAAATTGGGAGGGTGACCAAGCTACCCTCCTTCACCTATATAGATCACTGGTGCGATCTAAAAACTAGATTATGGTTCCATCGTATATGGCGGTGCCTGAAAAGCAACCTTAAACTACTTGATTCTGTTCACCACCAAAGGTCTAAGACTTTGTCTTGGATCATTTAGAACCTCTCCAGTTGATAGTCTCTATGTTGAGGCAGATGAGCCTTCGCTTTCCCAACGCCGTATTAAATTATCCTTACAATATATTACTAAACTATATTCAAACGAATCTAATCCTGCATTTAATTGTGTCTTCAATCCTCTTTATGAGGATTTGTATAACAAAAAGCCTTCTCTTGTTCCGCCTCTTCGGCACAGAATTAAACCATTCCTTTCTGCTGCTGGCATTGAGCTGGAGAATATATCTCCTTCTCGTCTTCTTTCTTCTCCTCCTTGGCAATTGGTGAGGCCAGAAATTGACTTAACATTAACCACATTTAAAAATCCAAGAAACTAATGATTTACAATATAAACAAGAATTTAGTCAATTAAGAAACAAATATCATACCTATAAATCCTTATATACAGATGGATCCAAGGATGGTGGCGCGGTTGCTTGTGCCACTGTCATTGGGTCCAAAACAATATCTTCCAGATTATCCAATGACAGTTCAATTTTCACAGCTGAAGCAAACGCCATCTTAACAGCTCTTAAATATATAAATAAACACCGTAAATATAAACAATATATAATATTTTCTGACTCTCTTTCTTGCCTTCAGGCAATTAAAAATCTCTCTTGCAAACATCCACTTTTAATTGAAATAATCGAATTATATAATGATCTTGCTACTGGCCAATGCGACATCGTCTTTTGTTGGTTACCGAGCCACGTTGGCATTTCTGGGAACACAATGGCTGATCTTGCTGCCAAGGCAGCACTCAACAAATCTGTGACACCACTTCTTATTCCATACTCTGATTACAAAGCTGCTATAAGATCTTATATTCGTGATCTGATGCAAAAGAAGTGGGACACCCAAGTAGGTATCAATAAATTACATGCAATAAAACCCTATATCGGTTACACTTACTTGGGTTGTCAGTCCAGATTTGAAGAGGTCATTATGCGACGATGTCGTATTGGCCACACAAGATATTCTCATAAGTACCTATTAAAAGGTGAGGATCCTCCGTTCTGTATCCCTTGTGATGAAAGAATCACAGTCAAGCATGTCTTGCTTGACTGCATTGAATATTCCATCACAAGGGATAAGTATTTTAATGTCAAAACATTGAAGGATCTTTTTAATAATGTTAGTTCTCATTTAATTATTGCCTTTTTAAAAGAATTAGATTTGTTAAGTGATTTGTAAATAGATATATATTTTATTCTTGGTAGTTTGAATTAGTAACTGAGATTGTTAGTGGCTGTACCCTCAAAGGGGGGTTGAAGTAGTGTAAAATTATTGTCCTCCTGAGAGGGTACGTAAGTCCTAAAACTTTCAAAGTTAACTATTTGCTTACCCGATTTTTAATCGTAGTATATTTGTTCATTTAAATTTTGGCTAAACTTGTACTACAATCGCCAGCTGCTGAAGGGATGGTGTAAATCCAACTAGGATCCATGCAGGTAGCGAAAGTAATGTAAGTCCCCATGGTTCCTAGTATGGTGATCTACCTTCAGTTGTTGGCGATCTATAGCCCATTTTTACATTGTATTGTCTTCTTTAATTGGAATATTTTAGCTTTGTTCGCTAGTTTTATATTGATATCTGTGATATTCTAGTTGTTTTACTGCCCTTCGTCGGCAGGATTTTTGTAATATACAGATATTTCATTCTAATATCGAATGTTCTCGTCACGATATGGCTGAAATATTGCCGATGTGACGTTAAATATTAACTCACTCACTAGTATCAAGATTAACAGTTTATCCAAGGTTTTAAACGATTCAATCGATGGATCACTTTTTGTGGATGATTTTAATATTTCTTGTCGTGGGAAAAATATGCATACCATTGAACGGCAATTGCAGTTGTGTTTAAATAAAATAAATATATGGTGTCTTGAAAACGGCTTTAAATTTTCCAAGTCCAAAACTAATTGTCTACACTTTTGTAGAAAATATAAGCCGCATAAAGACCCTGAACTATTTTTAAATGGCACTCCCATCAAAGTTGTGAAGGAGGCCAAGTTCTTGGGTCTAATCTTTGACTCTCATTTAACCTTTTTGCCGCATATTAAATCCCTTAAAGCTAAATGCCTAAAAGCCCTTGATTTGTTGAAAGTTGTTTCCAACTCAAAGTGGGGAGGAGATCAAGCTACCCTCCTCCACCTATATCGCTCATTGGTCCGCTCGAAACTCGATTATGGCTCCATCGTATATGGCGGTGCCTGAAAAAGCAACCTAAAACTACTGGATTCTGTCCATCACCAAGGCCTAAGACTTTGTCTTGGGTCTTTCAGAACCTCTCCTGTTGACAGTCTTTACGTCGAGGCAGATGAACCTTCTCTTAACCAACGGCGTATAAAATTATCTTTACAATATATTACGAAATTATATTCTAACAAGACTAATCCTGCTTTTCACTGTGTCTTTAATCCCCTTTATGAGGATTTGTATAACAAAAAACCTTCTCTTGTTCCGCCTCTTGGGCTCAGAATGAAACCATTTATTGCTGCTTCCGGCATTGAGCTGGAAAATATAGCTCCTTCCCGTCTTCTTTCTTCTCCTCCTTGGCAATTGGTTAGGCCACAAGTTGACCTAACATTAACAGCATTTAAAAAAGCAGAAACTAATGAATTACAATATAAACAAGAATATCATCGATTAAAAAGTCAATATAATACATATAAATCCTTATTTACAGATGGATCCAAGGATGGTGGCGTTGTGGCATGTGCCACTGTCATTGGATCCAGAACCATATCTTCTCGTTTACCAGATAACAGCTCTATTTTTACAGCAGAAGCAAACGCCATCTTAACAGCTCTTAAATATATTAATAAACACCGTAAATATAAACAATATATCATCTTTTCAGACTCTCTTTCTCGTCTTCAGGCTATTAAAAACTTATCCTGTAAACATCCACTTTTATTAGAGATTATTGAATTGTACAATGAACTTGCTACTGGCCAATGCGACATCGTCTTTTGTTGGTTACCCAGCCACGTTGGCATTTCTGGGAATACAATGGCCGATCTTGCTGCTAAGGCAGCACTCAACCAATCTGTGACACCACTTCTTATTCCTTACTCTGATTACAAAGCCAGCATTAGAGCATACATCCGCGATCTAATGCAGAAGAAGTGGGACACCCAAGTAGGTATTAATAAATTACATGCAATAAAACCCTACATTGGTTACACCTACTTGGGTTGTCAGTCCAGATTTGAAGAGGTCATTATGCGGCGATGTCGCATTGGCCATACTAGATATACCCATGAATATTTGCTTAAAGGCGAAGATCCTCCGTTTTGCATCCCTTGTGATGAAAGAATCACAGTCAAGCATGTCTTGCTTGACTGCATTGAATATTCCATCACAAGGGATATCTATTTCAAATCCAAAACTCTGAAGGATCTTTTTAATAATGTCAGTTCTCATTTAATTCTTGCTTTTTAAAAAAAATTAGATTTGTTGAGTGATTTGTAAATAGATATATATTTTATTATTGGTAGTTTAGATTAGCAACTGAGATTGTTTGTGGCTGTATCCTCAAAGGGGGTTGAAGTATTGTAAAATTATTGTCCTCCTGAGAGGGTATGTAAGTCCCAAAACATTTAGTCAATCTAAGTGTACCTGCTTTTTAATCGTAGAATAAGTGTGTTTTTAATTTATGGCTAGATTTCTCTTCTGTCGCCAATGGCTGAAGGGATGGTGTAAATCCAGCTAGGGTCCATGCAGGTAGCAAAAGTACTGTAAGTCCCAATGGGCCTTAGTATGGTGATCTACCTTCAGTTGTTGGCGATCTATAGCCCATTTTTACATTGTAGTGTCTTCTTTAATTCGAGTATTTTAGTTTTGTTCGCTAGTTTTATATTGATATCTGTGATTGTCTAGTTATTTTACTGTCTTTCGTCGGCAGGTTTTTTATAATATACATATATTTCATTTCAATATCGAATGTTCTCGTCACGATATGGCTGAAATATTGCCGATGTGACGTTAAATATTAACTCACTCACTCACTCACTCTCTCTGTATGCCATCAAATAATTTCAAGAGTAATTTCCCTTAAAAGCTATTTCGATATTCACCACACCGTTACACGTTATCTAGGAGCTACTTATAAAAACTGAGTTTCAATACTGGGGAAAGAATGAATGTTTGTGTCCATTAGTTTTATCATATTGATCCTGATGACAGACAGGATTTAGACACCAATTTTCACAGTTAAATTAACATCCACACTATTTGCCACTACACGACCAAACAAAATGTTGATGCATTTAATAGTCCACGGAACTGTAAAGTGAAAATGACAAGCCAAACAGTTTTGAAGCAAGTGAGTGAGTGAGTGACTGGTGATGTCGCCACCACAATACAAGTTTAAAAAAGTACTTTACCTGTTCAATCACCATATATTCACTGATATGTCCAACCGTTGACGTCACCACATGTTTATGTGTGCATCTAACAATATAATTGTGGAAAATTGGCATTTTGTGTGCCATTAAGCTTCTTCCCAGAAATACCAAGCATGTTTTTGTGTAAATATTATTCTGTGCCCTTACATTGTCTAACAAGATCCTTTCAAGGCAAGTCGTGCACAGCCAGTAACAGGGCTAAACTAAAAAGTTATAAATTGGGTGCTGATAAGTGTATTCTGCTTCTCTGTCTAATGGTATTGTGGTGGCTGCATGGTATATATACTAAAAACCATATGTGTGTGACTAGCTAGTGTGCGTAAATCAGGAGTCAAATATACCTTCATATAAACTTCATATAAAGGCATGGTGGGCTGTAAAGGCCGGTCGAGGCTAGCTTATAGGCAATAGTAATATCGCTGATAAAGGTAAAACTTATGACGTACTTAGTGTAATATTATCATCTTTAGCCTAGTTATAATATGATGGCATCTTGAAATGTGTAACAAAATGTATTATTTAGTGTCTATTTTGCACTTTTCGTAAAAATCATAAACCAGGACGATTTCAACGATGTTACTGTCTTGAATGATATACAGCACAGACATAAAAGAGTTGAAATGACCAAGTGTCCAAGTAGTTCATACGCCTCGTACCTGACAGGTAGATGATATTTACCTGCCAGTATCCCACACATGGGATGGCGTATCTTTACCGGAACTACGGTAAACCCCCGTACATCGGCCGGTTGGGATGAGCGAGAGGCACTATGCCAGTACCCAGGGACCCTTGCACCTCTACCGTAGTTGCCCCAGCAACCACAAGACGAGGGTCTTCGTTCAATGGTTTTATTCTGTGTTGCTGACCAGCCCACTCTATTGTCACTATGTAAGACTTCAGCTGCAAAGCTTCAGTCTTAAGCCAAAATGCTGGTACTTTGAGATAATTTCTATGACAAGTACTAATGATCCAACAACAAGAGCGGGTGTGCACCAGACTCCTGTTCTACGCTATCTCTCTCCCTTAAAACTCCGTCCTTGCAGCCAACACCCTTTCCCGTTTTTTTCTTTTGGTCGACAGCCTTCATTCCATCAGCTTATGATCCACTCCTCCACCAAGCCCAATCTATTGTATAAACATCGCATCTCTTGTATAAACATCTCGTTGTAACTACATCTCTGGCTTCCATTCACTATCCTTTGTGTACTCATTGGCTTCTTAAGCCTACTGCTTAGCCAATCATGGCAATTATGTTGTTTCCTTTGTCTATTATGTTGTTTCATTGTTATATACAGTATATATATGCAGCTCCTACACTTCATGTATCACTCTTGCTTGACAACGGTACAAGAATCTGTATCGAAACGTCGCACTCACGAAATAAAGAAGTTGTTATCCATAAAACTTGTTCTATATTGTACGTCTCAACTTCTGAAATGCCACTCAAACAAGTTAGCCTATTCCCCTTGTTACCGACTATACCCATTTCTTTACCCCCCAAAACCTTATTCGTAAGACTGAAAGGTGGATTAAAAAAATCCCAGCATAACTTTCCTATGACCATATATATATATATATATATATATATATATATTCCCCGTAATTCCAAAAATTGTTTTTTCTCCCAGGTGCCCAGGCAATTGCCTAACCTTTGTAGCCCAGCACGTTCCTTCTACCTACACTTCATTAGTACCTACCTATTAATACCATGTATCATTACCTCAAGCAGCCGTTTTTCTGACTACAAGCTGTCCTCACCTACTTTCATATTCCTCTTCCCCCGTCTACATTTCTTCCATAAAAAAATATCAGTCCCGTCAACCGCGTCGTAATCTAACTCCCTTTACATCTTAATCACCTATTATTAATGGCCTTAGTTTCATATCCAATATCTAACCAAGTATCATAATTTCATGCCTATTATACTAACACATGTTAAATGTCATGATAAGTGAGGTCGCTTGTTGGCGGGAATCAGGGTGTGGCCCGCTGTTGGCGGGAACAGAGTAAGTGAGGGGATGGTTGTTGGCGGGAATCAAGGTGTGGCCCGCTGTTGGCTGGAACAGAGAGTAAGTGAGGGGATGGTTGTTGGCGGGAATCAAGGTGTGGCCCGCTGTTGGCGGGAACAGAGAGTAAGTGAGGGGATGGTTGTTGGCGGGAATCAAGGTGTGGCCCACTGTTGGCGGGAACAGAGAGTAAGTGAGGGATGGTTGTTGGCGGGAATCAGGTGTGGCCCACTGTTGGCGGGGACAGAGAAGGCAGGAGGATGGTTGTTGGCGGAATCAAGGTGTAGCCCGCTGTTGGCGGGAACAGAGAGTAAGTGAGGTCGGTTGTTGGCGGGAATCAAGGTGTGGCCCGCTGTTGGCGGGAACAGAGAGCAAGTGAGGGGATGGTTGTTGGCGGGAATCAAGGTGTGGCCCGATGTTGGCTGGAACAGAGAGTAAGTGAGGTCGGTTGTTGGCGGGAATCAAGGTGTGGCCCGCTGTTGGCGGGAACAGAGTAAGTGAGGGGATGGTTGTTGGCGGGAATCAAGGTGTGGCCCACTGTTGGCTGGAACAGAGAGTAAGTGAGGTCGGTTGTTGGCGGGAATCAAGGTGTGGCCCGCTGTTGGCGGGAACAGAGAGTAAGTGAGGGGATGGTTGTTGGCGGGAATCAAGGTGTGGCCCGCTGTTGGCGGGAACAGAGAGTAAGTGAGGGGATGGTTGTTGGCGGGAATCAAGGTGTGGCCCACTGTTGGCGGGAACAGAGAGTAAGTGAGGGGATGGTTGTTGGTGGGAATCAAGGTGTGGCCCACTGTTGGCGGGAACAGAGAGCAAGTGAGGGGATGGTTGTTGGTGGGAATCAAGGTGTGGCCCGCTGTTGGCGGGAACAGAGAGCAAGTGAGGGATGGTTGTTGGTGGAATCAAGGTGGCCCGCTGTTGGCGGAACAGAGAGTAATAAGAGAGGGGATGGTTGTTGGCGGAATCAAGGTGTGGCCGCTTTGTTGGCGGAACAGAGAGTAAGTGAGGGATGGTTGTTGGCGGGAATCATGTGGCCCGCTGTTGGCGGAACAGAGAGAGTAAGTGAGGGGTGGTTGTTGGCGGGAATCAAGGGTGTGGCCCACTGTTTGGCGGGAACAGAGAGTAAGTGAGGGTGGTTGTTGGCGGGAATCAAGGTGTGGCCCGCTGTTGGCGGAAACAGAGAGTAGAGTGAGGGATGGTTGTTGGCGGGAATCAAGGGTGTGGCCCGCTGTTGGCGGGAACAGAGAGTAAGTGATGGGGGATGGTTGTTGGCGGGAATCAAAGTGTGGCCGCTGTTGGCGGAGGAACAGAGAGTAAGTGAGGGATGGTTGTTGGCGGGAATCAAGGTGTGTGCCCGCTGTTGGCGGGAACAGAGAGTAAAGTGAGGGGATGGTTGTTGGCGGGAATCAAGGTGTGGCCCGCTGTTGGCGGAACAGGAACAGAGAGGTTGTTGGCAGTAAGTGAGGGTGATGGTTGTTGGCGGGAATCAAGGTGTGGCCCGCTGTTGGCGGAAAAGAGAGTGAGTTATAATTACAGCCACACTGGCAACATTTCAGCCATATCCTGACTAAAACAATTTATTTGTTAATAATAGATAAAGTTATATTGCAAAATCTGCCGACAAATGACGGTAAAATAACTAGATTATCACAGATAGAGAATTAAAACTCACATGAAACTTTGAAATGAAACCTCTATTATGGACAACACAATAAACAAACTGGCTTGAGTCACCAGCAACTGAAGATCGCCATACTAGACACCATGGGTACTTTTAGCACTTTGGCTTCATGCATGGACCCAAGGTGGATTTACATCATCCCTTCCCTACCTTAACTTTACTTGAATGTTTGGGACTTATATACCCCAACAGGAGGACAATAAGGTCCTTTGCTCATTTAAACTACCAATAATAAAACATGATCTACTTACAGAACCTGTACCAAAATGTATCCAATAATTATATTTCTGTTTAAGGCCAGTTCGTAAACGATTTAATATTATGGTTAAACTATCCTGAATTGTTTTACATTAGCAATAATGCACTGAACGAAGTAATAACAA